>NC_091998.1:43242082-43362082 GCF_044704955.1 Pristiophorus japonicus
AGATAGTGTGAGAGAGAGAGAGAGAGTGTGTGTGTGTGTGTGTGTGTGTGTGAGAGAGAGAGATAGTGTGATAGTGGGTGTGTGAGATAGTGTGTGAGTGAGAGAGTGAATGTGTTTTCTCCTTATTTTCAAATCCTCCAGCCCACCTACCTCTTTGACCAAGCTTTTGGTCACCTGCCCTAATTTCGACTTATGTGGTTCAGTGTCAAATTTTTATCGGCATAACACTAATACTGATCCTAATGGCACTATATAAAGACAAGTTGTTGTTAAATGCTTATCCTCCAGCCCCACTAACCCCCCACCCCCGAGATCTCTGCACTCTTCTAATTCTGCCCTCCTGAGCATCCCTGATTATAATTCGCTCAACCATTGGTGGCCGTGCCTTCTGTTGCCTGGGCCCCAAGCTCTGGAACTCCCTGCCTAAACCTCTCCGCCTCTCCGCCTCTCTTTCCTCCTTCAAGACGCTCCTTATAACATACTTCTTTGACCAAGCTTTTGGTCACCTGCGCGTCAAATTTTTATTTACAGCGAAGGTTCACCAGACTGATTCCCGGGATGGCAGGACTGACATATGAGGAGAGACTGGATCAACTGGGCCTGTATCCACTGGAGTTTAGAAGAATGAGAGGGGATCTCATAGAAACATATAAGATTCTGACGGGACTGGACAGGTTAGATGCAGGAAGAATGTTCCTGTTGCTGGGGAGTTCCAGAACCAGGGGTCACAGTCTAAGAATAAGGGGTAAGCCATTTAGGACCAAGATGAGGAGAAACTTCTTCACTCAGAGAATTGTGAACCTGTGGAATTCTCTACCACAGAAAGTTGTTGAGGCCAGTTCGTTAGATATATTCAAAAGGGAGTTAGATGTGGCCCTTACGGCCAAAGGGATTAAGGGGTATGGAGAGAAAGCAGGAAAGGAGTACGGAGGTTGAATGATCAGCCATGATCTTATTGAACGGTGGTGCAGGCTCAAAGGGCTGAATGGCCTACTCCTGCACCTATTTTCTATGTTTCTATGTTTCTCACATAATGTGTGCGTGTGCGCTCATTTAATGCAATCTATAGTTGATTGATGGATGGATAGGTGTCCCTATGGATGTTGTATACACACACATGCACAAACCCAGATGGATAGACAGAAATAATTTGTCAAATCTTTGTCCTCGCCTTTTATCCAGATCAAAGTATTGCTCAAGCAATCTCACGAGAGCAAATCGGCCTATACCAACTATAGGTGGAAATATTCCGGGAGATTCTGTCACATGACCTCCACTCTACTCCGCCCCCAGGCATTGGTTGCCCACTACTAGCAGCCTCACGGCGACCTTCCTTCCCATAACAACTGGGAAGCCAATGGACTCTTGGTAACCTGATTGGCGGAACACACAAGGTTCACAAAACATTAGCGCTGAGTCATCGAGCCTTTTCTTCCCCCACCCCCGCTATCGCCAATATTTGTATAACTAATAAACAATAGTGTTCAAAGAGAATTAAACAAAACACACCATTTATTTCAATGCCCCAATGATTTTTCTCCTGAGTCGCTCTCAGCAGTGTCCTGGAAATTAATCTCAACTCCTGGGGCTGTCCTGAAGGGGTCAACCATTTGTGCAAAAACTAACATGTTTTGGAAGAGCTTGCATCGGTTTGATACCTTTGACAGTGCACAGGATTAACAATTAGATCAAAAAGACACAGGCGAGAACAAATATAGACGAACAAAGGGTAGAACTCTTCAGAAGGCCCAGCTGACTATCAAAAATCCAGAGCTCTGATGCACCACTGACCAGGTTTGAGGCAACAGGATAAAAATATCTTCAAAGCTGCTGGAGTTGGGCTTCCCCAACTTGTTAGGCAGGCCATTAAAGTTTGATTTCTGCAGCTGCTGTCAGCTCCACAACTCCAGGCTCGCAGCGAGCCAGGGTTAGCCTGCAGTGTGGGTCAGCTTTCATTCCCACCGAGAGATAGGCCTCCAATCAGCTCTCCTCAGGTCTGCTCAACACTCTGGAAACGATATCAAGCCTCACTTCTGGGTTATACCGATGTGAATCACTGAACACAACAGAGGGTCACACAAGATGTTTCCGCAGAGTGTAAAGTTTGATCTTTGGAAAAATCCCAAGGCTTATTGTTTGTAATGTGAGCAGCACTTGCATCAACGTGGTATTAGGTATCCTGTTTGTGCGTTTATATTGGTATGGAAACCACTATTTAAAGAAAGCGCTGACCGGCACTTTTACACAGGGAAAGGGCACGTTCTCCACAATTTATTGCAGGGACGCCAAGGGTTCTGCTTACTACTTCTGAAAATCTGTGTTCATGGCAACACTTGAGCATTCAAGTATCTGTCTCGAGTGCTTTTACTCGAATCAACTCTGGCTCAGGGTTTAATGCACTCACCACCTCGTCTGACACGGAGCCACATAGAGAAGGCCGGATCTCCCCAGCGTCTCCTGACAGCAGTAACTCTTGTGGGGGGGTGGTTTGGTTCCATGTGTGCCCTCCTGTGCCCGTACCCAATGGCCCTTCTCACGTGTGAGCACAAACAAACTGTTCAGCTGGGATGGCATCGGCTCATATCCCAATTCTGTTGCTAGCCAATGGCCACATCCGCAGGCTTTCCAGCGGAGATTGCAGGCTAACAATTCGGGAAGGGAATTACAAAGTATTAACAGTACAGAAACAGGCCATTCAGCCCAACAGGTCTACGCTGGTGTTTATGCTGTGAAATTCTCTACCACAGAAAGTTGTTGAGGCCAGTTAGTTAGATATATTCAAAAGTGAGTGAGATGTGGCCCTTACGACTAAAGGGATCAAGGGGTATGGAGAGAAAGCGGGAAGAGGTACTGAAGTTGCATGATCAGCTATGATCATATTGAATGGTGGTGCAGGTTCAAAGGGCCGAATGGCCTACTCCTGCACCTATTTTCTATGTTTCTATGCTCCACACAAGCCTCCTCCTACCCTTCTCGTCAGCTGTGGCTCAGTGGGTAGTGTAGTGTATGGAGAAAGAGTCAGACTGAATATTGTGAGCTCAAAGTAACGTGTGACCTTAGTCTTTTATTGCAGGTCTCCAGAGTGCCTCTCCAACCTGTGAAGCCTTCTTAAATACCTGCACTCCCAAGGGATTATGGGATCCCTTGGTACTCCGGGGAATGAGCCCTCTCTGGTGGCTGTACAGAGTAAATACAAATCCACATATATAACATTCCCTCCCAGAGTCAATAGAGTAACTATTTACAATATGAGTCGATCTGGGGCCCTTCTTGCCCTGGTTGATCGTCTCGGTGTAAAAGCTGGTGTTGTTGAATCATTTGTTGGGCCTTCGCTGGGCTTCTGTGCAGCTGGCCTTGCTGGGCTGCCTGGTGTGTTGGGCCCTGCAGGGCTGCTGTGGACGATGGGTTTTGCTTCGTGGTCACGTGGTGCCGGTTGTCACAGGTGTGTGTGTTGGGGTATCAAAAAAGGTAGGGTCCAGGGTGGGTTGCTCAGGGTAGTCCGTGAATCTGAGTTTGATTTGGTCCAAATGTTTCAGGTGAATGAGTCCATTTGAAAGTTTGACCCGAAACACCCTGCTCCCCTCTTTGGCCACGACAGTGCCAGGAAGCCACTTGGGACCTTGTCCATAATTTAAAACAAATACAGGATCATTGATTTCAATCTCGCAGGACACATGGTATGTACTTTGTTGAAGCCGCCTGCTCTCTACCTGTTCATGTAGATCAGGGTGAACTAACGAGAGCCTTGTCTTAAGTGCTCTTTTCATGAGCAGTTCAGCAGGTGGGATCCCAGTGAGTGAGTGGGGTCTCGTGCGGTAGCTAAGCAGGACTCGGGATAGGCAAGTCTGCAGTTACTCTCTTCAAGCCTTGCTTGATGGCTTGCACTGCTCTCTCTGCCTGACCATTGGACGCTGGTTTAAACAGGGCAGATGTGACATGTTTGATCCCGTTACAGGTCATGAATTCTTTGAACTCAGCACTGGTAAAACATGGCCCGTTGTCGCTCACCAGGACATCGGGTAAGCCGTGAGTGGCAAACACGCCGTAGGCTTTCAGTAGTGGCAGCGGACGTGCTAGCCAACATTATCTCACATTCAATCCACTTGGAGTGCGCATCTACAACCACAAGGAACATTTTACCCAAGAACGGGCCTGCATAGTCGACGTATACCCTAGACCACGGTTTGGAGGGCCAAGACTATAAACTTAGCGGCGCCTCCCTGGGTACATTGCTTAACTGCGAGCATGTATTACACCTGTGAACATAGGACTCTAAGTCCGCATCAATACCGGGCCACCACACATGGGATCTGGCTATCGCTTTCATCATTATGATGCCTGGGTGGATACTGTGGAGGTCATTGATGAAGGTGTCTCTGTTCTTCTTGCGGACCACGACTCGATTGCCCCACAGAAGGCAGTCTGCCTGTATAGACGTTTAACCTTTGCGCCGCTGGAACGGCTTTGTCTCTTCCTGCATTTCCACTGGGACACTGGACCAGATCCCGTGAAGCACACAGATTTTGACTAGAGATAATAAGGGGTCCTAGTTTGTCAGGTTTTGATCTGCCGGGCAGTGACGGGAGATTGCTCACACTCAAATGCTTCCATAACCATGGCTAGATCTGCGGGCTGCGCCATTTCCACCCCCAAGGTGGGCAATGGCAGCCTACTGAGAGCATCGGCGCAGTTTTCTGTGCCTGGCCTGCGCCGGATGGCGTAGTTGTATGCGGACAACGTGAGCGCCCATCTCTGGATGCGGGCCGATGCGTTGTTATTTATCCCTTTGCTCTCAGCAAACAGGGATATAAGTGGCTTATGGTCAGTTTCCAATTCGAATTTTGGCCCAAACAGGTATTGATGCATTTTCTTTACCCCATAGACACACGCTAAAGCTTCTTTTTCAATCATGCTGTAGGCTCTCTCAGCCTTAGACAGACTCCTGGATGCATAAGCAATCGGTTGCAGTTTCCCGAAATCATTAGCTTGTTGCAATACACACCCGACGCCATATGACGATGCATCACATGCTAGTACCAAACGCTTACATGGATCATACAACACAAGCAATTTGTTTGAGCAGAACAATTTTCTCGCTTTAACAAAGGCATTTTCTTGGCTTTTGCCCCAAACCCATTCGCCCCCTTTTCATAGTAAGACATGTAGTGGTTCTAGCAGGGTGCTGAGACCCGGTAAGAAGTTACCAAAGTAGTTCAAGAGACCCAGAAACGTCCGCAGCTCCGTCACATTCTGTGGCATCTGTGCGTTCTCGATTGCCGCCGTCTTCGCGTTGGTGGGCCTGATGCCGTCTGCCGCAATCCTCCTTCCCAGGAACTCCATTGCGAGTTCGCCAGGAAAACGCACTTTGAGCGTTTTAACCTGAGCCCCACACGGTTGAGTCGACTAAGAACCTCCTCCAAGTTCTGCAGATGCTCGACTGTGTTCCGACCTGTGACCAAGATGTCATCCTGGAAGACCACAGTTTGCGGGACCGGCTTCAGTAAACTTTCCATGTTTCTCTGGAATATCGCCGCCGCTGATCGGATTTCAAACGGGCATGTTATAAACAAAAAGACCTTTGTGCGCATTGATGCAGGTGAGGGCCTTCGATGATTCCTCCAGTTCTTGCGTTATATAGGCTGAAGTCAGATCCAACTTCGTGAACGTCATTCCTTCCGCCAGCATTGCAAAGAGGTCATCGGCATTTGGTAGTGGGTATTGGTCCTGCAAGGAGAAACGATTGATAGTTACTTTGCAATCGCCACAGATTCTGACGGTGCCATCTCCCTTGAGGACTGGGACGATAGGACTGGCCCACTCGCTGAGCTCGATTGGTGAGATGATGCCCTGTCGTTGCAGCCGGTCTAGCTCGATCTCTACCCTTTCTCTCATCATGTACGGTACTGCTCTCGCCTTGTGATGGATGGGTCGTGTCCCCGGTATTAGGTGGATCTGCACTTTTGCTCCTTGTAATTTCCCGATGCCAGGTTCGAACAGTGAAGGAAATTTGTTTAAGACCTGGGCACACAAAGTGTCGTCAGTGGGCGATAGGGCTCGGATGTCGTCCCAGTTCCAGCCAGCTTCTGCTGAGCAGAGTGGTAGCTTGTGCACCGCTCCATCGTAGGAGACCTTTACGGTAGCACTGCCGATTACAGGAATCAGTTCTTTTGTGTAAGTTCTTAGTTTCGTGCGAATTGGAGTTAAGACTGGCCTTGAGGCCTTGTTGCACCACAACCTTTCGAAAGTCTTTTTGCCCATGATGGACTGGCTTGCACCCGTGTCCAGCTCCACTGACACCGGAAGTCCATTTAGTTCAACATTCAGCATTATCGGGGGACAATTCGTGGTGAATGTGTGTACCCCATGTACCTCTGCCTCCTCTATCTGAGGCTCTGTTTCGTCGCGATCCTCCTCTGCAACATGGTGGTTTGCAGGTTTAACAGGCTTAGCAGCTCGCCCGCACACTCGTTGGAGGTGTCCCATTGTTCCACAGCCCTTGCAAATGTATCCTCTGAATCGACATGAATGGAAATGATGATCACCCCCGCAGCGCCAACAAGGTGTTAATGGCCTTGCATTCATCACCCTTGATGGTGGACTCTCAGGTATCTGCAGACGTGTAGCTGCAGGTATGTGTGACCTGCCCTGTACGTTACGATTCGAAAACAACATCACTTTGTTCACAGTACTAGTAGCAGCACTTGTGTGCTAAGAGATTTGCTTTGTATTGTCACTGGTGGCAATGAACGCCTGGGTTATCGCTATGGCCTTACACAAGGTTGGAGTCTCTACAGTCAAAAGTTTGCAAAGTATGGTTTCGTGGCCAATGCCAAGTACGAAAAAGTCTGAGCATGTGCTCCAAATGTCCTTCAAATTCACAATGTCCTGCAAGGCGTCTTAGCTCGGCGACATAACTCGCCACTTCCTGGCCTTCAGACCTTTTGTAGGTGTAGAACCGGTACCTCATCATCAGAACACTTTCCTTCGGATTCAAATGCTCTCGGACCAGTGTGCACAAATCGTCGTACGATTTCCCCATGGGTTTCCGCTGGAGAGAGCAGATACTTCATGAGACCATACGTTGGTGCCCCACAGACGGTGAGTAGGATCGCCCTTCATTTGGCAGCGCTCTCTTCCCCATCTAGCTCATTGGCCACGAAGTATTGGTCGAGTCGCTTCACAAAAGTTTCCCGATCATCTCCCTCCGAAAATTTCTCCAGGATGCCCACTGTTCTCTGCATCTTTGGGTTCACTATCTGTATCTCGTCGCCAGTTGTTGTGTATGGAGAAAGAGTCAGACTGAATACTGTGAGCTCAAAGTAACGTGTGACCTTAGTCTTTTATTGCAGGTCTCCAGAGTGCCTCTCCAACCTGTGAAGTCTTCTTAAATACCTGTGCTCCCAAGGGATTATGGGATCCCTTGGAACTCCGGCGAATGAGTCCACATATATAACAGGTAGTACCCTCACCTCTGAGTTAGAAGGTTGTGGGTTCAAGCCCCACAATAGGAACTTGAGCGTATAAATCTAGGCAGTGCTGAGGGAGTGCTGCACTGTCGGAGGTGCCGCCTTTCAGATGAGACGTTAAAACGAGGCCCCGTCTGCCCCCTTGGGTGTACGTATGGTAATATTTCGAAGAAGAGCAGGGGAGTTATCCCGGTGTCCTGGGCCAATATTTATCCCTCAATCAACATAACATAAAAAAAGAAAGAGATTATCTGGCTGTTATCACGTTGCTGGTTGTGGGAGCTTGCTGTGTGCAAATTGGCTGCCGCGTTTCCCACATTACAACAATGACTACACTCCAAATGTATTTCATTGGCTGTAAAGCACTTTGAGATGTCCAGTGGTCATGAAAGGCACTATATAAATGCAAGTCTTTCTTCTTTCTTCATCTAAGCCCATCAATATATTCTTCTGTTCCTTTCTCCCTCATATAATTATCCAGCCTCCCCTTAAATGCATCGATACTATTCGCCTCAACCACTCCCTGTGGCAGCGAGGTCCACATTCTCACCGCTCTCTGGGTAAAGAGGTTACACCTGAACAAGTGAGTGGAGTCCACTCGTGTCAGTCTGGTACACCCCCGGGGATCGAAATAAGAGCAAATGAAAAGGAAGAGCATTGCTCGCCTGGTTGAGGGCTGGTGAAGGGCCCAGAGGAGCCTGAACTGGAACCATTATATCATCATAGGCAGTCCCTCAGAGTCGAGGACGACTTGCTTCCACACTCGAAATGAGTTCTCAGGTGACTGAAGAGTCCGTTGCGGCACCTACAGTCTCGGTCACAGGTGGGGCAAATGGTGGCTGAAGGAACGGGTGGGTGGGTGCCTCAGCTGCTGCGCGCTCCGTCCGCTCTCGATGCTGGTCTCCAGCTGGCTCTCGGCGAAGAGACTCGAGGTGCTCAGCGCCCTCCCGGTTGTTTTTTCTCCACTTTGGGCAGTCTTGGACCAGGGACTCCCAGGTGTCGGTGGGGATGTCACACTTTATCAAGGAGGCTTTGAGGGTGTCCTCTGCCCACTTGGGGCTTGCTTGCCGTGTCCGAACTCCAAGTAGAGCACTTTGCTTTGGGAGTCTCGTGTCAGGCATGTGGACGATGTGGCCCATCCAGCGGAGCTGATCGAGTGTGGTCAATTCTTAGATACTGGGGATATTGGCCTGAGAGAGTATACGGACGTTGGTGCGCCTATCCTGCCAGTGGATTTGCAGGATCTTGCGGAGGCAGCATTGGTGATACTTCTCCAGTGTTTTGAGGTGTCTGCTGTACATAGCCCATGTCTCTGAGCCATATAGGAGGGCGTGTATCACTACTGGTCTGTAGACCGTGAGCTTGGTGCCGGGTTTGAGGTCCTGGTCTTCAAACACTCTCTTCCTCAGGCGACCGTAGGCTGTACTGGCACACTGAAGGCAGTGTTGGACCTCGTCATCGATGTCTGCCCTTGTTGACAGTAGGCTCCCGAGGTATGGAAAATGGTCCACATTGTCCAAGGCCTCGTCGTGGATTTTAATAACCGGGTGTCAGTGCTGTGTGGTAGGGGCAGGTTGATAAAGGACCTTTGTCTTACGGATGTTTAGCGTAAGGCCCATGTTCTCGTACACCTCGGTGTAGGTGTTGACAATGGCTTGGAGTTCGGCCTCCGAGTGTGCACAGACGCAGGCGTCGTCTGCGTACTGTAGTTCAATGACAGAGGATGGGACGACTGGAGGTGGCGGAGGTTGAACAAATTCCAGTTTGTCCTGTAATTTAGCTCCACTCCAGCGGGGAGCTTGCTGAGAGCGAGATGGAGCATTGCAGCAAGATCGAGAAGAGCGTTGGTGCGATGACATAGCCCTGCTTGACCCCAGTCCGAACGTGGAATGGGTCTGTGGTGGATCCGTTGGTCAGGATCACGACTTTCATGTCATCGTGGAGCAGGCGGAGGATGGTGACAAAGGTTTGAGTCTGAGGAGGATGCTCCATAATCCCTCACAGTTGACAGTGCTCAAAGGCTGTTGTGAGGTTGAAGGCCATAAGAACATAAGAAATAGGAACAGGAGTAGGCCATATGGCCCCTTGAGCCTGCTCCGCCATTCAATAAAATCATGTCTAATCTGATCATGGACTCAGCTCCACTTCCCTCCCCGCTCCCCATAACCCCTTATCGTTTAAGAAACTGTCTATTTCTGTCTTAAATTTATTCAATGCCCCAGCTTCCACAGCTCTCCGAGGCAGCAAATTCCACAGGTTTACAACCCTCTGAGAAGAAATTTCTCCTCATCTCAGTTTTAAATGAGCGGCCCCTTATTCTAAGATCACGTTCCATAGTTCTAGTCTCCCCTATCAGTGGAAACATCCTCTCTGCATCCACCCTGTCAAGCCCCCTCATAATCTTATACGTTTCGATAAGATCACCTCTCATTCTTCTGAATTCCAATGAGTAGAGGCCCAACCTACTCAACCTTTCCTCATAAGTCAACCCCCTCATCTCCAGAATCAACCTAGTGAACCTTCTCTGAACTGCCTCCAAAGCAAGTATATCCTTTCGTAAATATGGAAACCAAAACTGCAGGCAGTATTCCAGGTGTGGCCTCACCAATACCCTGTATATCTGTAGCAAGACTTCCCTGCTTTTATACTCCATCCCCTTTGCAATAAAGCCAAGATTCCATTGGCCTTCCTGATCACTTGCTGTACCTGCATACTATCTTTTTGTGTTTCATGCCCAAGTACCCTCAGGTCCCGCTGTACTGCAGCACTTTGCAATCTTTCTCCATTTAAATAATAACTTGATCTTTGATTTTTTTCTGCCAAAGTGCATGACCTCACACTTTCTAACATTTTACTCCATCTGCCAAATTTTTGCCCACTCACTTAGCCTGTCTATGTCCTTTTGCAGATTTTTTTAATGTTCTCCTCACACATTGCTTTTCCTCCCATCTTTGTATCGTCAGCAAACTTGGCTGCATTACACTCAGTCCCTTCTTCCAAGTCGTTAATATGGATTGTAAATAGTTGGGGTCCCAGCACTGATCCCTGAGGCACCCCACTAGTTACTGGTTGCCAACCAGAGAATGAACCATTTATCCCGACTCTCTGTTTTCTGTTAGTTAGCCAATCCTCTATCCATGCTAATATATTACCCCTAAACCCGTGAACTTTTATCTTGTGCAGTAACCTTTTATGTGGTACCTTGTCAAATGGCTTCTGGAAGTCCAAATACACCATATCCACTGGTTCCCCTTTATCCACCCTGTCCGTTACATCTTCAAAGAATTCCAGCAAATTTGTCAAATATGACTTCCCCTTCATAAATCCATGCTGACTCTGTCTGACCGAATTTTGCTTTTCCAAATGTCCTGCTATTGCTTGTTTAATAATGGACTCCAACATTTTCCCAACCACAGATGTTAAGCTGACTGGTCTATATTTCCTGCTTTTTGTCTGCCTCCATTTTTAAAATAGAGACGTTACATTTGCAGTTTTCCAATCTGCTGGGACCATGTACAGGGGTTGGTGCTGTTCCCTGCATTTCTCTTGTGTCTGCCGTGCGGTGAAGATCATGTCCATTGTGCCCCTTAGTGGGCGGAATCCGCATTGCGACTCTGGGCGGAGTTCTTCAGACCCAGGAGGATTCTTGCGAGAAGTAAATAGATATTTACCATGCCAATTCGCAATGAGACGCGAGGAGTTCTCACCAGTCCCCATCCAATTTAGATGAGCAATTGACTGCCTGCATGTCTGTCTCTCTCTGCTTCATGGGTGAAGGCAATTACAACTTTCTAATTAACTCGCCCATCGACAAAACACATTAGAAGCTTCCCATTTGCTTCAAAATTCAATGTGTTTTAAAAAAAAAATGAACTCAAATTACAGTGAAGAAAGACACTCTCTCGCTCTTGCAGTTGGTGGATGGTGAAGTTTATAGAACCCAAAACAAGCGCTACAACAGACGTGTAATCAGAACAGTGACACGTTTTTTCACACTCACATACACACACGCAGAGCCTCTCGGTTTAAACAAACCAATAAAATGCATTTTACCTCAATAAAGCTTTTTGAAATCTATCTTGCGGCTTTTCTTGAAATACTTGGATAAACAAAATGGATGTTGTTAGAGACAGAGAGTGAAGCATTCTAATCATTTAGCTCGGGCGTCCTGGGAAACCGGGCACCCAGCACACGCTCAGAATGCAGGATCTGCCTTCAGCCAACTCGCGGCAAAATATCAACAATGGCTATTTGGGCGAGGTAGGCCAACTGGAGTAAGCAGGGGAGAGGCGGAGCCGGGAGTGGGAGGCGGAGCAGGGAGGCAGGAGGGCAGAGCAAGGAGAGCAGCGAGACCAATTAAATGCCATTTAACAATACTTTTGCTAAATTTATAGAATAAAAAAAGCCCTGAAAGATACAAGATCCAGGTATCAAATTTCAAAAGTACCAAAACACACACAATTGTGACTGAGGCACTTTTAAGCCCATGTTCCCAGCATCATTGATTTTCATGGCCTCCATTCACTTCCTCCCACTTTCAAACCCCTTGTTCCATCCCCATTTTCCACACTAAAAACCAGCGGACACCTCTGTGGGAGATTGGGCTCAGAGCCCATCACACTTCAACAAGTATTCAATAGAAACTTTTACCGATATATAAAACAGAAGAGAGTGACTAAAGTAAATGTTGGTCCCTTAGAAGATGAGAAGGGGGATTTAATAATGGGAAATGTGGAAATGGATGAGACCTTAAACAATTATTTTGTTTCGGTCTTCACAGTGGAAGACACAAAAAACATGCCAAAAATTGCTGGTCACGGGAATGTGGGAAGGAAGGACCTTGAGGCAATCACTATCACTAGGGAGGTAGTGCTGGACAGGCTAATGGGACTCAAGGTAGACAAGTCCCCTGGTCCTGATGAAATGCAGCCCAGGGTATTAAAAGAGATGGCGGAAGTTATAGCAGATGCATTCGTTATAATCTACCAAAATTCTCAGGACTCTGGGGAGATACCATCGGATTGGAAAGCAGCTAATGTAACGCCTCTGTTTAAAAAAGGGGGCAGACAAAAGGCAGGTAACTATAGGCCGGTTAGTTTAACATCTGTAGTGGGGAAAATGCTTGAAACTATCATTAAGGAAGAAATAGCGGGACATCTAGATAGGAATAGTGCAATCAAGCAGACGCAACATGGATTCATGAAGGGGAAATCATGTTTAACTAACTTACTGGAATTCTTTGAGGATATAACCAGCATAGTGGATAGAGGTGTACCGATGGATGTGGTGTATTTGGAGTTCCAAATGGCATTCGATAAGGTGCTACACAAAAGGCTACTGCAGAAGATAAAGGTACGCGGAGTCAGAGGAA
The DNA here is from genome assembly GCF_044704955.1 of Pristiophorus japonicus. Classification (NCBI taxonomy): domain Eukaryota; kingdom Metazoa; phylum Chordata; class Chondrichthyes; family Pristiophoridae; genus Pristiophorus; species Pristiophorus japonicus. The sequence continues at coordinate 43,254,920 of NC_091998.1, forward strand.
ATGTATTAGCATGGATAGAGAATTAGCCTACTAACAGAAAGCAGAGAGTCGGGATTAATGGGTCCTTTTCAGGTTGGCAATCGGTGGTTAGTGGTGTGCCACTGGTATTGGTGCTGGGACCACAACCATTTACAATATATATAGATGACCTGGAAGAGGGGACAGAGTGTAGTGTAACAAAATTTGCAGATGGCACAAAGATTAGTGGGAAAGCGGGTTGTGTGGAGGACACAGAGAGGCTGCAAAGAGATTTAGATAGGTTAAGCGAATGGGCTAAGGTTTGGCAGATGGAATACAATGTCGGAAAATGTGAGGTCATCCACCTTGGGAAAAAAAACAGTAAAAGGGATTATTATTTGAATGGGGAGAAATTACAACATGCTGTGGTGCAGAGGGACCTGGGGGTCCTTGTGCATGAATCCCAAAAAGTTAGTTTGCAGGTGCAGCAGGTAATCAGGAAGGCGAATGGAATGTTGGCCTTCATTGCGAGAGGGATGGAGTACAAAAGCAGGGAGGTCCTGCTGCAACTGTACAGAGTATTGGTGAGGCCGCACCTGGAGTACTGTGTGCAGTTTTGGTCACCTTACTTAAGGAAGGATATACTAGTTTTGGAGGGGGTACAGAGACGATTCACTAGGCTGATTCCGGAGATGAGGGGGTTACCTTATGATGATAGATTGAGTAGACTGGGTCTTTACTCCTTGGAGTTCAGAAGGATGAGGGGTGATCTTATAGAAACATTTAAAATAATGAAAGGGATAGACAAGATAGAGGCAGAGAGGTTGTTTCCACTGGTCGGGGAGACTAGAACTAGGGGGCACAGCCTCAAAATACGGGGAGCCAATTTAAAACCGAGTTGAGAAGGAATTTCTTCTCCCAGAGGGTTGTGAATCTGTGGAATTCTCTGCCCAAGGAAGCAGTTGAGGCTAGCTCATTGAATGTAATCAAATCACAGATAGATAGATTTTTAACCAATAAGGAAATTAAGGGTTACGGGGAGAGGGCGGGTAAGTGGAGCTGAGTCCACGGCCAGATCAGCCATGATCTTGTTGAATGGCGGAGCAGGCTCAAGGGGCTAGATGGCCTACTCCTGTTCCTAATTCTTATGTTCTTATTTCTTATGTTTAAAACCAGTCATTTCATCCAGATAGCTTTTGGCCGGGAGCACGAAATTTACCAACACTCAACAGCAATTCCGTCAACTACAATTAACCTCTAACTGACCGCAGGACGGTTAAACATCACTGAAGCCGAGCAGCACATGTTGTATAGCAACATGCCAATACTTTCTAACCGCGGGATCACCCAGTGTACCATGACCGACGCAATGTGAGATCTACCAGTATATTAAAAAAAAACAATTAAACCCGAATACCGCAGCTCTGGAGTGTAATGGTTAATCGAAGGGTGATAAGTCCATGTACCTCACAAAGTCATGATTGATTTTCCTGGTTCCATCTCCCGCTCGTGTCGTTTAATTTATACCATGGCTTTTTATTCGGTGCAAAAAAATGAGACGTTGGGAGTTACCCTTTCCTCCAGCAGTGCAACGGTTAAAAAATTAACGTAAAATTCCAATGTGTAACAATTTAATGCAGCAGCTAATCTGTTTGAGGTCAATGACTACCTTAAAGCGCCGCACAAGGGAATTTTACACAAATCCACTAACCACGAATCTCCCAGCAATGAATGTCTGTACAGTGGGAAGTGATGTGTGGAAAAAAGTGTCCCAGCAAGCACTGGCACCGTCATCTTTGTTTCCTTCAAATTTGTTGCTGGAGGACTCTTCTTAGACGGTCCCTCGTATCATAGAAACATAGAAAATAGGTGCAGGAGTAGGCCATTCGGCCCTTCGAACCTGCACCGCCATTCAATGAGTTCATGGCTGAACATGCAACTTCAGTACCCACTTCCTGCTTTCTCGCCATACCCCTTGATCCCCCTAGTAGTAAGGATTACATCTAACTCCTTTTTGAATATATTTAGTGAATTGGCCTCAACAACTTTCTGTGGTAGAGAATTCCACAGGTTCACCACTCTCTGGGTGAAGAAGTTTCTCCTCATCTCGGTCCTAAATGGCTTACCTTATTGAGGATGACCCACTTCCACACCAAAAAGGGATGAGTTCACAGGTGTTTCACTGAAGGACATACCAGATCCCGAACTACATCCTGAAGGGTGGAAGATGCCTGTGCGTGGATTTTTTTAACATGTGGTGGCTGTTGCACACCAGCCACCACACGGGCTTGACAGAGCTAGGTCTTGGCCCGGTGGCAAGGGTTAACCAAGACGACTGGAGACCAGACTGGAGGAGTGCAGCTCCAGCAACACTCAAGTTTTCCATCACACTCCTGACTTGTGCCTTGTAGATGGTGGGAAGGCTTTGGCGAGTCAGGATGTGAGACACTTGTGCGGCGCGAGTGTTACTCTATACCAATTAGTCTAGAACAGACCCAGAGGAGCCCGGTAGGCCTTATTCATCGTGGGTTATTGAAGTTACAAGTTAGGACACCCGCCACTAGGGAATTAAAATAATATTCTCTCCAGCAAGAGAACGAAGCCACTCCCTCAGCGCTCAGACCGGAACACATTCTGAGGCTATGTCAGGACAGGATCAGTGTCGCCAGTGTCATTTACTAAATGATCTTAACCCCAACAATGTACAACGGACTATTAATAAACTCCAGAATAGTACAGAGCATTCATCCCTCTCTCTCTGAAAATGGTACCTCCAAATTGCTTTATTTCCCCTCTGGTCTCCTGCGGAGGCAGGGCAGACCGGAAGCACGACTCCTCACCGCCAGCCTCAGGAACCTAGCGAGAACACAAGAGGAGCCATTCCCCTCCCGCCCAGCAAGCCTGGACGGCAGCAGTCAGGTTCTCCTCCAGGGTAGCATAGGGTGCGATGGGAAACCCACCAAATAGCAGGCTGTGGATGCAGAATTACAAGCGGTTTATAAGACGAGTATGGGTGGGCCGGGTAGAACATCCATATAGCCACAGGATCGCCCTCATTCAGCAATGGCGATCCAGGGGCAGGCCTGGTGCAGTGGAGATTTGACCTCATTAACCGTCCATGGAGAAGAGATTAATAAATATAGTCAATCAGGCAAGTGTCTGTAAGGAGGTGATCTGGTATCAATAGGCCATAACTGGCACCCATGGTTTCTAGCTAGTGGGTAAACGTGTTGTTGCGCAGACTCAAAGGGAGATTAAGCAGCTGGAGATAGAACACGTCGACATAATGGCATAACGTTAGGAGGACATCATTAAACATGTAAAACAGATTCACATACTGGATCTCCATGGGAATTTTAAAATCTAGTCTTGCTGAGGCAAGAGCACATGGGAGGGAGGGGTTTGCTGGAGGGGATGGAAGTGGCGGGGGGGAGGGGGGGTTTCCTGTGTGACCCGGGGGGGGGAAGGGGGGCCTATGTGGCCCTGGCATATGGTTCCTGTGTGACACAGGGAGTGAGGTGGGTCTTCCAGTAACGCGGGGGAGATGGGGGGTTCAGTGTGATCTGCTGGGGGGGGGGGTGTTCCTGTGTGACTCAGGGGAGGGAGAGGGGTGCAGGGGCTCCTGTGTGACCCAGGGGAGGGGGGGGGGGGTTGCAAGGGTTCCTGTGTGACGCGGGGTAGGGGGGTTCCTTTGCAATCTGGCAGGGTAGGGGGGTCTGGTTACTACGTGCCTCCCGAACGCAATTGTTCACTTACGATCACCAGAACCTTAAAAAGAAATTCGGCTGGTCAAAATCAAAATCCACCTTTTAAAGCAAGAAAAACTGCTGCAAAATGATCAGCAAATGCAACAAATATCAAAACAAAAAGATGTTTTCTTTTTCATTAAACACCCATTAAACCATAATTGGCTTTCCCTGCAGTCCCTCTGGTAACTTCACAAGAAGTAGCATCACAGAATCGGATTAGTTAGGACGATGAGCCAATAAGCGCGGCACTCCTTGAGCTGGCCCGTGATGGCTCTCTAACACCAATGAAAGCACAACAGGCACAGAGAGTTCTGGCAAGAGCTTGGGTCTAGCTCCACACACATGCTCACCAATACCTGCAATGCAGTGGCTGTGAACTGAGTTCATCCCGCATGTGGTGGAACGAATACACAAGTACAGACTGCAGATGCGAGTCAGGCAGGTGTACGTACAGGTACTGAGCAATTCATCAATTCTTAAACAGAGATGAACAGTCTCAAATAAAAAAAAGGTACATATATTAGCTGCTCAGAGAAAATTCATCTCCCCAAAAAACTCACTGGCACCGGCGTTTGTTAACCATGTCAGACCCAGTAAAGAAAGAAAAGAATAAATTGCATTTATATAGTGCCTTTCACGATCACCGGACATCTCAAAGCGCTTTTCAGCCAATGAAGTACTTTTTGAAGTGTAGTCACTGTTGCACTTTGGGAAGCGCGGCAGCCAACTTGCGCACAGCAAGCTCCCACAAACAGCAATGAGAGAATGACCGGATAATCGGTTTGTTTTAATGTTGATTCTGGGATAAATATTGGTCAGGACACCAGGGAGAACTCCCCTGCTCTTCTTCAAAATAGTGCTGTGGGATCTTTTACGTCCACCTGAGGGGGCAGACGGGGCCTCGGTTTAACGTCTCATCCAAACGACGGCACCGTCGACAGTGTGGCACTCCCTCAGCACTGCACTGGAGTGTCAGCCTAGATTTTTGTGCTCAAGACCCACAACCTTCTGACTCAGAGGCGAGAGTGCTACCCACTGAGACACAGCTGACGCATACTCATTGACAATACCGTCTGAACAGACAGGCCAGGCAAGTGCAGCTCGCAGCGTGTGTACCAAGTAAACAGGAAGGGGAAAATGCAAATCCAAAAGGCATTTATATGTAAATGAAAAACAGTGTGAACAGATAGTCCATGCAAGCACTCTGGAATAAAGCCAAAGACAGCCCAGCAGATCAGCAGAAAGGGCGCTAATTCTGTCTGGTTTATTCAATGAAGCAAGGTGTTGAAGGGCCGATAATGGCTATAAAATGGAAGGATTGGGGCTCCTGAAAGGACAGTTGGACTGTTGTCCAATTAGATCGCTGGAAATTTTTTTTGGGGTGAAATGAAGTGCTTGAACCAAACATTTTACCACGAGGCGGCCCGAGAGTGTTACCATCTGAATCCCTCCATTACATTCCAGGTTTAACAGTCTCCTGGGCATCCATTTTAGGCAAGTGATCGGAAGCCCTCGAGAGGGCTCAGATTGAGGTTCTGTTCAGTATTCTGTATCTGATATAAACCAACAACACAAACCACAACGAGACACGTTGCGTGTGCAGCGTTTGAAAACTCGGATGCAAGAAAAGTGCAGCGTTCAAGATGTGCGTGTGTAAGAAATGATCCCAGCATCCTCTGCCATGTCACCGGAGTGCAAAGACAACGAGCGTGGGTAAAACGTGTGATTTAAAAAGCGTAGAGTCTGGGCAGAGATTGCTGGGAGCTTATAGAATCACAGAAAATTATGGCACAGGAAGCGGCCCATCGTGTTCGTGTCAATCGAAAAATAGCTACCCAGCTTAATCTCGCCTTCTAGCACTCGGTAAGCGAGCACCAGGTGGGCAGAGGAAACGTTTCAAGGGGGACACCCTCAAAAGCCTCCCTGATAAAGTGCAACATCCCCACTGACACCTGGGAGTCCCTGACCAAAGACTGCCCTAAATGGAGGAAGTGCATCCGGGAGGGCGCTGAGCACCTCGAGTCTCATCGCCGAGAGCATGCAGAAATCAAGCGCAGGCAGCGGAAGGAGCGTGTGGCAAAGCAGTCCCACCCACCCTTTCCCTCAACCACTGTCTGTCCCGCCTGTGAGAGAGACTGTAATTCCCGTATTGGACTGTTCAGTCACCTGAGAACTCATTTTTCCTCGATTTCGAGGGATTGCCTATGATGACAACTAGGTCCTACAAAAGGCAAGGGAGCGAGTACTGAGCCCTACGGAACCTCACTGGAAACAGCCTTCCAGTCGCAAACACACACGTCGACCATTACCCTTTGCTTCCTGCCACTGAGCCAATTTTAATCCAATTCACCACTCTCCCATGGATCCCTTGGCTTTTACTTTTTTTGATCAGCCTACCATGTGGGATCTTGTCAAAAGCCACGCTAAAATCGATATACACTGCATCAAATGCACTGCTCTCATCGGGCCTCCTTGTTACCTCCTCAAAAAATTCAATCAAGTTAGTCAGACACGACTCTCCCTGAACAAATCCATGCCGACTCTTCTTGATTAATCTGTGTCTTTCGATTCTGTACCTCAGACTTGATTCCAGCACCGAGGTTAACTAACTGGCATGTAATTACTCGGCTTATCCTTTTCTCCCTTTTTAAACAATGGTACAACGTTAGCAGTTCTCCAATCCTCTGGCACCACTCCTGCAGCCAGGACGGATTGGAAAATGATGGTCAGAGCCTCTGCAATTTCCTCTCTTGCTTCTTTTAATAGCCTGGGATATATTTCATCCAGTCCTGGCGATTTATCTACTTTCAAAGATAAATCCTGGCGATTTATCTATTTACCATCCTCTGTACATGAAAAGCACGGCCCTGATTATTTCATAGTCAGGCTAGCTGTAACCACATCGTCTACAACAACAATTTATATTTATATAGTGCCTTTAATGTATTAAAACGTCCTAAGACGTTTCACAGGAGCATCAAAAAACAAAAAAATTGTCACCGAGCCACAGAAGGAAAAATTAGGGCAGGGCTTGGTCAAAGAGGTCGGTTTTAAGGAATGTCTTAAAGGAAGAAAGAGAGACTAGAGAGACTGAGAGGTTTAGGGAGGGAATTCCACAGCTTAGGATCCAGGCAACAGAAGGCACGGCCACCGATGGTTGAGCGATTATAATCAGGGATGCTCAGGAGGGCAGAATTAGAGGAGCGCAGACATCTCGGGGAGGGTTGTGGGGCTGGAGGAGGTTACAGAGATAGGGAGGGGGCGAGGCCATGGAGGGATTTGTAAACAAGGATGGGAATTTTGAAATCGAGATGTTGCTTAATGGAGGTCAGCGAGCACAGGGGGTGATGGGTGAGCGGGACTCGGTGCGAATTAGGACACGGGGCAGCCGAGTTTTGGATGACCGAGTTTACATAGGGCGGAAGATGGGAGGCCAGCCAGGAGTGCATTCTAGGCGAGGCAGTTGTGAATAAGCAACAGAAAAAAAAAAAATCAGTCGCAGTTCATGCGGAGATGAACGAACCAAAAAAAAAACAACACACAAGATTGGAACAGCAGCAAAGAGACACACACACACCTCAGCCAAAAAAAATAGCAATCAGCTGCGAGGATAGCATAAAACTTGCCCTCATGCAGTATGCACCCTTGAATCATTACTGTGCACACTCAGGTTTGCAAAACAGGTTAATGAGACACGCATCAATACAAAGATTAGTATCTGTCGTGACTCAGCCCAAAGTAGACGTGTTGCTGCTTTGCTCTCCGGTCGGTATGGTACCAGTGGTCACATTGCAGCTCATTTTACAATCACTCCTCTGCAAACACTGCAGATAAAGTGACTGGGGGTGGGGAGGGGAAAGCAGCAGACGCCTGCCTTACTGCGCCCCTTCAGAATCAGAGAGCTGAGCCGAGTCCAATCTATTTCTACGAGCTCGGCTACTCTCGTGTCTTCAGTGCCAGAAATGGTTTTGCGAGAGAGGAGCTTTCAGTTTCCTTTCCAATTAAAAAAAAATGCAGTGGACTGAAGTCATCGCTTGAATGTCCGACAGAGGGAAATTACTTATCGTAATTATGCTCATTTTCTTCACAATGGACTACAGTCACCTCGCCCATCAAGATCACGGGAAGAAATTGGAAGAATATGCACAAAAAAAAACCTAAGAAATGAGAAACAGGTCCCCTAAACTAGATCACTGTGGGCTAAACGGACTGAAAATAGACCAATGAAAAGTGGACGGCTTGTGAGACGAGACATGTGGAACATGCTTTGGGAGGAACAGGTGAGTTTGGACCTGTGGTGCCCAAAGCTCTCCACCTCTGGGGGTTTTCCTCGCCTCGTGTCCGGGTCTGTTGCAGACCCATTGATGGAGATCGATTGCCGTGATTGGTCAACAACTCCATTATCGTCGCATCACGCGAGTACCAGGATGGTTGGCGGAGCCGGCTTGAGGAACCGAATGGCCTACGCCTGCTCCTAATTCTCAAGTTCTTATGTAGAAGGCGAACCAGATGGACATTTGTTTTTTACCGTCCTGCAATTCCTATGTTCTAATGAACGTTCTAAACTTGCTTCAGCAGATTTAGTGTTAATGAGTGAAAAAAACTAACATTATTTCAGCAAATATTATTGATTTCACCAAAGGGCATGTTTGAACATCCAATCCATGTTAAACCAGAATGGAAGCATATTCTGTTTATTCCCTCCACCTCATCCCAGTGATAATTGACTAATTTCCCAAGTTTCCCTGGATGAACAGCTCCTCCCATTAGGTGCAGCATCCTCTCCATAAACGATAAGGGGATAAGGGGTTAAGGGGAGCGGGCAGGGAAGTGGAGTCGAGTTCATGATCAGATCAGCCATGATCTTATTGAATGGTGGAACAGGCTCGCGGGGCCTTTGGCCTATTCCTGTTCCTATTTCTTATGTTCTTATAACTTGCCTCACAGCCTTAGGATCAGCAATCAGACGTGGTTACGCAGCAAACCCTCAGCACGATGAGATGCCAGGTTGGACGAAGCAAGCAAGATTGAAGCTTTTCAAAATACCTTTACTCGCTGTTTAAGGAAGTTCTCTGATGGAAGTAGTGGAGAGGGTGGATGAGGGTAGTGTGGCTGATTGTGTATATAGACTTTCGAAAGGTGTTTGGTAAACTACCACATAATAGACATTGTAGCCCACGGGATTAAAGGGGCATGGCTATGTGGATACGAAATTGGCTATGGGACAGAAGGCAGAGACACTTGCAGGGCTATGAGAAAAGAGTAGGACGATTTAGATAGCTCTTTCAAAGTGCTGGCACACGCACGATAGGCCAAATGGCCTTCTGTGCTGTGTCATGATATGATGCGAAGTTCTGTTCAGGATTACACAGTTGCTGAAAATTGAATTCCACATTTTTAAAACCAGCTGATGGAAAGTGTGATGCAATATGAATCAAATGTTGACTAAATATCGGAGACACGCGAGAGTCTTTAGCAGATTTGTATGCGGTGCTGAATGACCATTTCACAGTCGATCTGCAGTGTTAAATGAACGATTGAACATATATTTCCCTGCAATCTTTAGCAGCGTTTTATGGTGCTGATTGAAACAAATGTGTGAAATGATCGGTAATGTTGTCTAATGTTTGCACTAATAATAGTGTAAAATATGAAACTCAATAAACATCCGTCCCAAACAGTGCTGAATGACGGTGCCTTCATTAAGCGCCAAAGTTACAGCGCTGACTGAATTCTCTAAACAGTGCCATGTGAGGTGCTGACAGCTTCCTGCCTGTGAAACCAGTGCGGTTAACTTTCAACTATCTATATACTTATTAAAAAAAACTTGTGTAGAGTATGCGCTTCCTGTCCACAAACCTTGCTTCCTGTGATCACAATTTTCTGTCAACATTTTCCATGAATTTCTTTCTGCGCCAATGGTCACGGTGTAGTTGTAGTTTCTAGCCACTGGGTGGCGACGGAGAGCATCGCTGGGATCTTTCTCTCTACTCCAATGGCGTCTATTGCATCATGGAGCACTGGCAAAAGTTCAGACACCCCACGTCTCCGCCCTAACCCGCCGAGCTCACTGAAAGTCCCTGTCCAGAAACTGTGGAGGGGCACGGAGACACCGAGTGCTTTGACAACAGGAAGCGGGGGGGCTAGGACTAACCGAAACCTCTCGGATCATTCTTCCACGCCTTTCCTCAAAGCGTTGACGAGTGCTGGAGTACAGCTCCATGCTGTCAACAGTCCTCTGGTACCTGAACCACGTGGCCATTCTCCATCTGCGAGCCAGGCCATTTGCCTACAGGAGACTGCACAGCTGAGATACTGTTCAGCTGAAATGAGACTGTGTCGAGTTCCTATGAGGGTCTTTCCCACCACCCCCCCACCTCCCTGTGGCCTACATATGAAATATACGAACAATTACAGAGAGGGGACGACCCAGTGGTCCATCCAGCCTGTCCCACGCAATTGTGATACCTTGCGCATCACAATATATACACTCCCCACCCACCCAAAAACCACGTGATCTCCTGGGAGAAGTAAAAAAACCAGATTAAAAAAAAACAAATCCCAGAGGTGTCACACAGTCACCTCAACAACCCCAGCCAAGGTCCAAAGCAAGGACAGCGTTTTCCCTTTAACAGCAACTGTTTTCACCACACAGCCAAAGCCTCCAATATAAGCGCCTTCCACCTTTATTATCCCATATTTGGCGTGCAGACCTTTATGACAATCTGACAGATTCACGGTCACTTTTACTGGTACCAACTTTTTATTGACCTGAGCTGACCTCAGCCCATGTGCTGCAAGGAGCTGTATTACCACACACTGTCCTTGCAGATGCGGCGAGAGCCAGGGCGAACCAATACCCTAAGCTGTAGTATTGGACTTACTGGATTTTACATTGACCGTTCTGCTTCAATTAACACAATAGGCACAATGGCACAGAGAGGACCAGCGCTCTACAGGCTAAATTAATCAAAAGGATTTATTTTGTTAATTATAAACAACACAACGAAGAGTCAGGATTCGGTAACTGCTATGGATATATGGAGATAATAATGCTAGGAGGTCAATGTCAACGTTCTCAAGGGGTTGATTTAAGCGGTTTAACATCTCATCCGAAAGACGGTACCTCCTACAGTGCAGCTCTCCCTCAGCACTGCACTGGAGTGTCAGCAGAGTTTTTTTTGTATGCACTCGAGTTCCTGGAATGGGACTTGAACCCACAACCTTCTGACTCACAGGAGGTGAGTGCGCTGCCCACTGAGCCACGGCTGACACTCAGCTGTCTGTGGATTTTCCTGAATTCCTGCATCCTTTACAATAAATGACCTCCTTCATTTCAGATGATTCAGTGTTGTGCTGAACCATTGCTAGCTATTATTGCCTGAAGGAACGCACCTTTCTCTCGTTACAAATTCTCGCCAAAGCAGCCTTATGTAACAGTCCTACTGCACGCCCTGGCTAACAATTAATTACCTGTTTGACTGGTTTCGGAAACATTTGCCAAAAGGAACTCAGCACCAGAGACTAATATCCGTCACCGAGACTTCACATAGGAGCAACACAGTGATATTTCTGTGATGCAATTTAAGTTTGGCTAAGATTTCTACAAAAAAAAACTGTGCCTATTTAACTATCAATAGACATCAACAAACACCACCACTAATTTTCCACTCGAATTCAAATTTTAGGTGTCAGGTTTGGCTCAGTGATTGAGGTCCCACTCCAGAAACTTTGTTGTTCTTGTATATTCTAGGGTGACACTCCAGTGCAGTGCTGAGGGAGTGCTGTACAGTCAGAGGTGCGGTCTTTCAGCTGAGATGTTTAAAACTGCGCTCTCAGGTGGACGTAAAAAAGACCCCGCGGCACTATTTCGAAGAGCAGGCGAGTTATCTTCGGTGTCCTGGGCAATATTTATCCCTCCGTCAACATAAAAAAAAACCAGATTGTCTGGTCATCATCACATTGCTGTTTGAGAGAGCTTGCAGTGTTGGCTGCCGTGTTTCCTACATTACAACAGTGAATACACTTCAAAAAAAGTACTTCATTGGCTGTAAAGCACTTTGGGACATCCGGTGGTTGTGAAAGGCGCTATATAAATGCAAGTCCTTTCTTGACCTAGAATGTGCACCGAATACCTGCAGCAAGCAAAATCAGAGCCATTTTCTTTCGACTCAGCCCGACGGTGAAGTGGTGCCTACTGGAGCAACCCAGGGGTAGATTGAATGTGCCAAGTAAGGACCATCACGGGGGATAAAAACCACAAACGGAAGATAACGGTGCGCTGGCACTGATTACAGATTGCAATCCAACAGAGGCGATCCACGTCACAAAATCCAAACTCAAACGGTTGACAGCAACCACCTGAAGCCTGCGATGAGGTCATTTTCTGAGCAGCTCGGCAGGCAGCACCAATCCCGACTCTCAGCAGGCTGTGTGTCACTGGCGAGATGGCCACCAGGATCAAGTCCCGCTCACCCATTACCCTGTGCTCGCTGACCTACATTGGTTCCCGGTTAGGCAACGCCTCGATTTCAAAATTCTCATCCTGGTTTACAAATCCCTCCATGGCCTCGCCCCTCCCTATCTCTGGAATGTCCTCCAGCCTCACAACCCCCCGCCGCCACCCGCGAGATATCTGCGCTCCTCTAATTCTGCCCTCCTAAGCATCCCTGATTATAATCGCTCAACCATTGGTGGCCGTGCCTTCTGTTGCCTAGACCCCAAAGCTCTGGAACTCCCTCCCTAAACCTCTCCACCTCTCTTCCCTCCTTTAAGATGCTCCTTAAAACCTACCTCTTTGGCCAAGCTTTTGGTCATCTGCAGTCATTTCTTCTCATCTGGCTCGGTGTCAAATTTATTTGTTTCGTCTCATCGCACTCCTGTGAAGCGCCTTCGGCCATTTTACTGCGTTAAAGGCGCTATATAAATATAAGTTTTTGTTGTTGTTGATTAAAAGCTATCCTGACTTCCCGACTGCCTGTAGAAGGACATTATTATCTGTCCTCGCTTACAATTACATTCCATGGATATAGTTAGTTATGATACATTTAGTGAAGCTGGTATTTGAATTGTTTTGGAAAACATTCATTTCATTAAACGAGAACAAAGATTCAGTTCGGCCAGTTACTGCCAAAACCAAGAGCTGATGTCGATCTTTGAACTCTGGCTCTTTGAAAACCTCAGGGGAGCAAGCGACAGGGTGGAATTACCCGAGGACTGAATGGTTAAGTTGCAAATATCTGGTCAGCCACTGCTGTCAAGCATCGGGCCTGGAGCTAGGTTTGAACTCAGTGGGCTTAATTTGGTGAGTCTTGTGCACTGAGAGGAACGCATTTAGACATTTAATGCTGATTTCTTCTGACCTGGAGCCAGAAATTTACAAACGACTGCCAATCTGAAAATTGTTCTCCCGTGCAGCAATTAATCTCTAGTTGACCTGAAGATGTGCCAATTTACAATTTGAGTGTGAGTTTAGGGTGAGGCCAAGTTAAACACACCTGTAACAGCACAATACTGAATGTATTAAGTCGTAACAATCCTGGCCATTTCAAAGCATCAAAGCTTAGATTTAAAAGAAAGACTTGCATTCAAACAGCAACCTTTCAGGGCCGCAGGACATTCCAAATGAAGTACTTTTAAAGCATAGTCCACTTTTGTAATGTAGAAAACGCGGTAGCCTACTGACGCACAGCAAGCTCCCACAAACAGCAATGTAAAAATGAGCAGATAATCTGTTTTAGTGATGTTGATTGAGGGATAAATATTGGCCAGGACATCGGGGATACCTTCCCTGCTCTTCTTCAAACTAGTGCCGTGGGATCGTTTACGTCCACCTGAGGGGGCCTCGGTTTAACGTCTCATCTGAAAGTCGGCACCTCCAACAGTGCAGCACTCCTTCAGCACTGCACTGGAGCATCAGCTGAGATTTTTGTGCTCAAGTTCCTGGAGTGGGACTTGAACCCACAACCTTCTGACTCAGAGGCGAGGGTGCTACCCACCGAGCCACAGGTCAGCAATAGCCACTCATTTTTGAGTGTCCTTTTGTAAGATTCTCTCTCGTAGCTTCTACAATAGATCCTGGTATCCTGGTTATGAAGGTGGCAAAACCCTCTTCTCCCAGGCTTCCACTTACATTGTTCCTCCCCTGAAGGGGCGAACTGGTGTCGAGATATGGTGCTGTACCCATTGTTCAACTTGTTTCCAGATTTTCTATGCACAGGGAATGTCGGCAGGCTATTAAACCATGGAGCCCATGACAATCGGTCCCAATCCCATCTTCATCCAACATCCACTCGTGTGTGCTTCCCAGCAAGGGAGGGGTCACTGGTTATTGAAGCGAGCAGGAATCCCAGTTGATGTTTCCTCCTCCCTGACTAAGGCGCCTCATGTCCAATTTCAGTGAGTCAAACTGCTTGCCCAATCAGCTAACCGGGCAAAGGTCAAGCAGTGAACTCTGAACCTTCACAATGTGTGCGGCGTGGCTCCACACTGAACAGTGCATTGAGCCACTGAGCTGTTAGAGGAGCCCAGGCTTAGACCAGCTGCAAAGAGGTGCACTAGAGCAGCCTGGCTCAATTATTTGAGGAGAACAAACCCACGTTCCATCCGCCATGCAGGGGGCAGGGGGAGGGGAAGCGAGAACAGGTGCGTTTGGCTCAGCTAAGATCTCAAACTCAATGGTTGGAATTGATGGCCAGCTGACAAAACCCAACAGTAGAGAAAACAGCTTTTCCTGCCTTTCGAAACTCGGCACATTAACAAACAGCCCGCACCCGGTCACACACCAACAGGCCCCGGGGTTGGTTAACGGTTGAGCACGGCGCTCGAGTATTGAGCCATGGCCTCCACAGGTCCTACATCTGGGCCCGACATCTTTTTAAAGACGCACATCACTCAGGCAAGAATCAACAGATGTTAATGTAACTTCAACTGACAGGCACAGGATGTCAGCTAAAGCAGAGAGATGGTGCCGATATAACTGCTTCAATTCCCTCTCTCTCTCTCTGCCTCACCTCACCTCTTCCTGCTTCAGATTTACTCAAGTCTGAACTCTCACATTTTGACTTTCCGTCAACGGTCGATATTAAAACAAAGCGCAAGATTGAATTCAAGGCTGTGAACGGGCATTTATACGTTGTCCAAGGCCACGCCGTCGATCTTGGTGACCGGGGAGTGCTGTGCGGCGAGGACAGGCTGGTGGAGGACCTTTGTCTTACGGATGTTTAGTGTAAGGCCCATGCTTTTGTACGCCTCGGTGAAGATGTTGACGATGGTTCGGAGTTCGGCCTCCGAGTGCGCACAGACGCAAGCGTCGCCTGCGAACTGTAGTTCATTGACAGAGGATGGGACGACCTTGGATCTAGCCTGGAGGCGACGAAGGTTGAACATGCCCATTGGTTCTATAGTTTATTTCCACTCCAGTTTGTTGAGAGTGAGATGGAACATTGCAGATGCAGATGGAACTTGGACAGCATGGGCCATTTTCCATACCTCGGGAGCCTATATCAGCAAGGGCAGACATCGACGAGGAGTCTCCAGTGTGCCAGCACAGGCCTCGGTCGCCTGAGGAAGAGTGTGTTTGAAGACCAGGACCTCAAACCCTGCACCAAGCTTAGGGTCTACAGGGCAGTAGCGATAGCTGCCCTTCTATATGGCTCCGAGACGTGGACCATATACAGTAGACACCTCAAGTCGCTGGAGAAGTACCACCAGCTCTGCCTCCACAAGATTCTGCAAATCCACTGGGAGGATAGACGCACCAACGTCAGTGTTCTCCATCAGGCCAACATCCCCAGCATCGAAGCGCTGACCACACTGGACCAGCTCCGTTGGGCGGGCTACATCGTCCTCATGCCCGACACAAGACTCCCTAAGCAAGCACTCTACTCGGAACTCCTACATGGCAAGCGAGCCCCAGGTGGGCAGAGGAAACATTTCAAGGACACCCGCAAAGCCTCCTTGATAAAGTGTAACATCCCCACCGGCACCTGGGAATCCCTGGCCAAAGACCGCCCCAAGTGGAGGAAGCGCATCCGGGAGGGCGCTGAGCACCTCAAGTCTCGTCGCCGAGAGAAACCAAACTCAGACAGCGGAAGGAGCATGCGGCAAACCAGACTCCCCACCCACCCCTTCCCTCAGCCACTGTCTGCCCCACCTGTGACAGAGACTGTAATTCCTGTATTGGACTGTACAGCCACCTGAGAACTCACTTTTGGAGTAGAAGCAAGTCTTCCTCGATTTCGAGGGACTGTCTATGATGATGATACTTGAATGGTGAATTTGGAGTTTATTAGAGATACAACTTATAATTATACAGCACCTTTAATATAATAAAACGTCCTAAGTGGAAGGAGAGTGGAAGGGAGAAAACGATCGAGTGAAGGAGCGAATGAGGAGAAAAGGGAAGGAACGTTACAAAAAAAAAATTGAGAGAGACAGACAAGGGGATTAATATGTCCTTACTGTACAGTACAAATGCACACAAGGCCCATACTAGAGAGAAGGTCACTCTGTGACCAGTCCTTTATTAGCCAGCACTGAAGTGCCGAAGATAGGTGGAGCTTCCCCTTTATACCTGAAAGTCCAGGTTAGGAGTGTCTCTCACAAGTTCACCACCTAGTGGTCAATGTTCTCACAGTGTACAACTTCGGTCAGTTTATACATGGGTTACAATGACAGCAGAATACATGACAGGGATATTAGGGCAGATGGCAGACACCTTGGTCAAAATACCTTCAGGATCAGTAAAAGCTGGAACGTCCTCAAACCATTTTCATCCGCACCGAATCCACACCATCGAGAAAAGCACAGGCAATAGAAACAACCCACATTCCAGAAAAATTTAAAAAAGATTAAAACCGACAGTCAGATATACATAGCGGCAGTGTGTTAGCTGTAGTGAATATTTATTTACACAAACACACACTCTTGACCTCCCCATCCCTCCTCACTCAAGTCAGTTGCTGGGAGGTGTGTTAAACAGGTTGAGTCAACTCACTGCCCATCTCCCAGTGTCAGCTGTGGCTCAGTGGGTAGCACTCTCGCCTCAGAATCAGAGGGTTGTGGGTTCTAGACCCACTCCAGGGACTTGAGCACAAAAATCTCGGCTGTCACTTCCAGTGCAGTGCTGAGGGAGTGCTGCACTGCCGGAGGTGCCGTCTTGCAGATGAGACGTTAAACCGAGGCCCTGTCTGCTCTCTCAGGTGGACATAAAAGATCCCCCTGGCACTATTTCGAAGAAGAGCACAGGAGTTATCCCCGGTGCCCTGGGCCAATATTTATCCCTCAATCAACATAACGATGATCTGGTCATTATCACATTGCTGTTTGTGGGAGCTTGCTGTGTGCAAATTGGCTGCCGCGTTTTCCCCACATCATAACAGTTCCTTCATTGGCTGTAAAGCGCTTTGAGACGTGTGGTGGTGGTGAAAGGGGCTATATAAATGCAAGTCTTTCTTTTTTCCTTCCCCAATTGTGAGAGCTCGGTGAACGACACAGTACGCCAGTACTCTGCATCTCAAACTGGGGGCTGATGGGGGCCACTGGTAAAGAACAGCATTGCGATCGCGTGCCTTCACTTGAGCATCAATCTCCTGGCACCACGTAAACTGGGCTGAGACACTTGTTTCCAAGAGAGAATAATTGTGTGGCAACGGCTCCCTCTTCGAATTTGCTACGGTTGTTGAGAGAGAGATGAAAACCAGGACATTGGCACCTTTCC
This sequence comes from Pristiophorus japonicus, assembly GCF_044704955.1. Taxonomy (NCBI): domain Eukaryota; kingdom Metazoa; phylum Chordata; class Chondrichthyes; family Pristiophoridae; genus Pristiophorus; species Pristiophorus japonicus. The sequence goes on from NC_091998.1 coordinate 43,272,347, forward strand.
CATTTCAGCTGCACCTCCACATTGCAAAATTCTCTTGTCTGCAGTCCTCCGACATTTGAATTTTATTTCTTCTATTCATACTTAACAAGGGGAGTCATTAGCTGGAGTCAAGTGGCAGCTTGTCACTTAGAGGGGGAAAAAAACTTGTGAAATGGGCAGCTGGAATATTCAGTACTCATTACATTTCAAGCAAAACAGTACAGGACATACATTCCCAAAGATTGTTGTTAGCTTGTGCAAGAATGCTGAACGAGAGTACGCGCATACTCTGCCTCCAGTGCTGCATTTTCAAAATCGCCTGACTCCTTCCAAAGGCAAAAAGATCAACTACTGTTCCACCACCGGCGCACCGTGGCTGCAGTGTGTACCATCTACAAGATGCACCACAGCAACTCGCCAAGGCTTCTTCGACAGCACCTCCCAAACCCACCACCTCTACCACCGAGAAGGACAAGGGCAGCAGACGCAAGGGAACACAATCACCTCCATGTTCCCCTCCAAGTCACACACCATCCTAACTTGGAAATATATCAGCCGTTCCTTCATCATCGCTGGGTCACAATCCTGGAATTCCCTCCCTAACAGCACTGTGGGAGCACCTTCACCACACGGACTGCAGCGGCTCACCACCACCTTCTCACGGGCAATTAGGGATGGGCAATAAATGCTGGCTTTGCCAACATCCCATGAATGGGAAAAAAAAAAGAATAGACACCAGTCTTCCCAATCGAAGCAGGGATTATTGTTCGGGCTGATGAAGGTGCTGGGTTACGCTGGAGGAAGGTTCCGCAGACACCACCTGGTTGAAAAGTTCCTGATAACTACTCTTTGATAGCATTTATTTCTAAGGAGCGCATACTTCAACGCAAATATATCCAGCGACTACCCTCTACCCTCTTCACACCCGGCAACTACCAATTGATTCAATTTCAGTGACGCGGTGATGAACTGCGATCCATCATCATCATCGAACGAGGATGACTTGCTTCCACACGAGTTCACAGTTGTTTCGATGAAGGACCCGATGTTCCAGTCCTGAACTCCAATTGAGGAGGTGGAAGATGCCTGTGCATGGATTTTTTTAACGCGTGGTGACCGTTGCACACCAGCCACCACTGAACTGTTATGAGGGCGGACTCAAAGTACCTGTCAAAAAGGGGAGACAGGTGGGGATGAGCAAGAATAAAGGCGGGAGGGAGATGGGCGGTGGAAGATGGCATGATCGAAGGGACAGGGCTTCTGGAAGGGGTCACTGAGGAAATGACTGGATGGGGTGGGGGTTGAGGGGGGGGGGGGAGTAGGGGGGGCAGGGAGGTGGAGGATGGAGAGAACCCCCGGCACATCACGTGACCACGTAGCCAAAGGGAGAGAAACCAGTTGAGGAGAAGTGTCGCGTGTCCTGAGCGCGCGGAGCTGGAGAAAGGAGGGGTCAAGGGGGAGGGAGGGGGACGGCAGAGAACGGAATAAGCCATTGCACACGAAGGACTTCGGTGGTCATCTCTCGGGCAATTTCTGAGACGTGGGTGAGGCAGCACGCAAGAGGTTTGGAAGTGTGTTGTGCAGTGAAGCAAGATCAGAGGGGAGGGCAAAATAAATGTCAGATACCTCAGTGAGGGGGATCCAACACAAGACAGGAGCTAATTGCAGAACAGGATTTCATTTCACACATTTTAAAGAACTAATGATTGAGCCGAGGCCCCATCTGAGAGAGCACGTCAGCAATGTGAAGGAAAAAAAAAACAAGCACTTCACACCAGTGCCTCGTCACAGCAAGGCTCGGGTCAAGCGAGCGATGGTGACAACTCGATTCAGCTAGGAGGGTGCCGCATCCAAGGTACAGCAACCTATATTTATATAGCACCTTTAATGTAGTGAAACAGCCCAAGATGCTTCACAGGAGTGTTAAGAGATTAAAAAAAAAATTGACAGGCCAAGTACAATTTGGGAAGAGTTAACGGAGGGAGATGAGCCAGACCTCAGTAAATCAGTAGTGAGGGGAGGAACCTGAAGCATGGCCCAGCTCAGCGCAGCACTCAAGAGAAAGAGGCAGGACAACAGTAAATGCCGGCTCTCTCACGATCAGGAGTTGCTGTTGGGGCGAAATGGCCGGGGAGAAGAGGAGCTACTTTTGGAAGGGAAGAAAATGGAGCTAGAGTGAACTGGATTCCGGAATGTCGTGCTTGGGTGATCCCGCAGTCGGGCACCTCCAGCACCGCTGCAGAAGACACGTTGCCAGAAATGCTGTCGGGGGAACTGGTCATCGAAGAACGGTATAAAAGTGGAGAACACCACCACAGGTCGGGGCTATAAATAGAGCTGGAGCGCCGGGCCCTGGAACACCGTGGGCGGAGGTGCGGCGAATGAGGGTACGGGGCCCAGAAGAGCCGAAGGGCCCAGGGGTAGCACGGACCAGCCCACACTGCGATAAGTGTGAGCACCAGGTCCGTGCAGCAGAGCAGGTCTCCAGTTGTCCTGATTAACCCTTGCCACTGGATAAAGGCCGATCTCTGTCGAGCCCGTGTGGTGGCTGGTGTGCAACGGCCACCACACGTTAAAAAAATCCACGCACAGGTATCTTCCACCCCCTCAATCGGAGTTCAGGACTCGAACATCAGGGTCCTTCATTGAAACATCTGTGAACTCTCGTGGAAGCAAGTCATGCTCATTCGAGGGACTGCCTATGATGATGATGAAAAGTATCAAACACGTTTCCTCCGGCTATTCAGATTTCACTACAACATCTAGTTTAGAACGTGGTTTCGGTTTCCATGCAACACTGGAGCCAATGAAATGTTTCTTTCCATTTCTCCCCACAACCAATTCCCTCCTCTGTTCCGGAAGGCACTGGCTGTTACTGGCCTCCAAGGGCACCAGCGACCCAGTGAGCTAGTCACATGTTCACGGGGGAGATGGGGAATAGAGGAGGAACACGGTGTGGCCTTCCACATTCTGTGGTACTGATTAAAGAAACTATTACAGCGGTGAGGAGGGATGATATGTTAGAGGGATCAAATGAGGCCATATGGGTCGAATTGAAAAATAAAAAAGGAGCGATCAAACTGCTGGGCGTGTATTATAGACCCCCAAACAGTGGGAGGGAGATAGAGGAGCAACTATGTAGGCAAATTGCTGTGAAGTCTAAAATCCATAGGGTAGTAATAGTAGGGGATTTTAACTATCTAAATATTGATTGGGACAAATTTAGTGTGAAGAGTATAGAGGGTGCGGAATTCTTAAAATGCATTCAAGAGAACTTTTTTAGTCAGTGTGTAACAAGCCCAACACGAGAGGGGGCGGTCTTGGATTTAGTTTTGGGGAATAAAGCTGGGCAAGTTGAAGGGGTATTATTGGGGGAGCACTTGGGTGCCAGTGACCATAATTCAGTCAGATTCAAATTGGTTATGAATAAGGACAAGAATAGGCCTGGAATAAAAGTTCCGAATTGGGGAAAAGCTAATTTTGCTAAGTTAAGGAGTGATTTGGCCACAGTGGACTGGAAACAGCTACGTGTGGGTAAATCAGTGTCGGAACAGTGGGAGGCATTCAAGGAGGAGATCCGGAAGGCTCAGGCCAAACATGTGCCTTTAAAGAAAAAGGCTGGGAAAAATAATTCTAGAGTCCCTTGGATGTCTCGGGACTTACAGGGGAGGATTAAGAAAAAAAAGGGACCCTTATGTCATATACCAACAGCTAAATACTATAGAATCTTGAGGCATATAGAAAGTTAAGAGGCAAAATTAAAAACGGCATTAGGAATGCTAAGTGAGAGCACGAGAAATTCTCGGCCAGTAAAATTAAGGAAAACCCTGAGATGTTCTATAAATATATTAAGAGTAAGAGGGTAAGTAAAGAAAGGGTAGGGCCTATTAGAGACCGTGAGGGTAATCTTTGTGTGGAGGCGGAAGATGTTGGTAGGGTTCTTAACAAATACTTTGCATCTGTTTACTCAAAGGAAAGGAGGTAATGCAGATACTGCTATCGAGGAGGAATGTGATATTCTGGATGAAATAAATATAGTGAGGGAGGAAGTATTAAGGGGTTTAACAGCTTTGAAAGTGGATAAGTCCCCAGGCCCAGATGAAATGCATCCCAGGCTGTTGAGCGAAGTAAAAGAGGAAATAGCAGAGGCCTTGACCATCATTTTCCAGACCTCTTTGGATCTGGGCATGGTGCCGGAGGATTGGAGGACTGCTAATGTAATACCCTTGTTTAAGAAGGGAGAAAGGGATAGGCCGAGTAATTACAGGCCTGTCAGCCTAATGTCAGTGGTGGGAAAATTATTGGAAAAAATCCTGAAAGATAGGATAAATCTACATTTGGAAAAGCAAGGATTAATTAGGGACAGTCAGCACGGATATGTTAAGGGAAGATCATGTTTGACTAACCTGATTTAATTTTTTGAGGAGGTAACCAAGAGGGTCGATGAGGGTAGTGCGTACGATGTAGTATATATGGACTTTAGCAAGGCTTTTGATAAGGTCCCACATGGTCATAAAAGTTAAAGCCCATGGGATAAAGGGCAAAGTGGCAAGTTGGATCCAAAATAAGCTTGGAGGTAGGAAGCAAAAGGTAATGATTGATGGATGTTTTGTGACTGGAAGGATGTTTCCAGTGGGGTTCTGCAGGGCTCAGTACTGGGCCCCTTGCTTTTTGTGGTAGATATCAACGATTTAGATTTGAATATAGGGAGTATGATTAAGAAGTTTGCAGACGACACTAAAATTGGCTATGTGGTTAATAATGAAGAGGAAAGTCATGGGCTGCAGGAGGATATCAATCTACTGGTCAGGTGGGCAGAACAGTGGCAAATGGAATTTAATTCAGAGAAGTGTGAGATGATGGGAGGGCGATACCAAAGAAAGGGTATGCACATTAAGCGGTAGGCCACTTAATAGTGTAGATGAACAAAAGGACCTTGGAGTGCTTGTCCACAGATCCCTGAAAGTAACAGGCCAGGTGGATAAGGTGGTTAAGAAGACATACGGAATGCTTGCCTTTATTGGCCGAGGCAAAGAATATAAGAGCAGGGAGGTTATGCTTAAATTGTATAATACTTTGGTTAGGTCACAGCTGGAGTACTGCATGCAGTTCTGGTCGCCGTATTATAGGAAGGCGGTGATTGCACTAGAGAGGATGCAGAGGAGATTTACTAGGATGCTGCCTGGAATGGAGAATCTTATGAGGCCAGATTGGATAGGCTGAGTTTGTTCTCATTGGAACAGAGGAGACCTCATCGAGGTGTACAAAATATTGAGGGGCCTGCACATAGTGGATAGTAAGGGGCTATTTCCATTGGTAGTGGGGGCTATTACGAAGGGGCATAGTTTTAAGGTGGTTGGTGGAAGATTTAGAGGGGATTTGAGAGAGGGGCCTTCTTTACGCAGAGGGCTGTTGGGATCTGGAACTCGCTGCCTGGAAGAGTGGTGGATGCAGAAACCCTCACCACTTTTAAGAGATGGTTAGATGGGCACTTAAAGTGCAGTACCCTGCAGGGTTACGGACCTAGAGCTGGTAATTGGGATTAGACTGGATGATCTTTTGTTGGACGGCGCAGATATAATGGTAAGTACTGCAGGGAATAGAATACGGCCAGGGTGATCTCCTGGACTAGTTTCAATCACCTGGATGGGTCGGAGAGGAATTTTCCCAGATTTTTTCTCCTTAAATTGGTCTGGGTTTTTATCCGGTTTTTGCTTCTCCCAGGAGATCACATGGCTTTGGTTGAGGTGGAGTGCAGAATGTTTCAGTATAAGGGGTGCCGCAGTTGTGTGAGGCGGACTGGTTGGGCTGGGTGCTCTTTGCCTTTCCGTTATGGTTCATGGGTTTATATGTAACCTTCAGGGCTGCTGACCGAGGGCCATGCAGCTCTTTGTCGGCCGGCGCAGACACGATGGGCCGAAATGGCCTCCTTCTGCGCTGTAAATTTATATGTTTCTATGCACCCATCCCCACCCTGGCGCGCACCCCTCCCCCACGAGTGCCCGCCCACCCCCAACACGCAGGCACCCCCTCCCCCCGAATTATGATATTCCTCCTCCCAACCCCAAAGCAGTCAAGTTGATGCCAGTGAAACTAAAGGAGAGATTGCAACGCCTTCAAAAGGAGAGGGGGGTTTGGGGCAGGGTCCGATTCATCGGAACTGAATCAGAAATCTCAACTTTGGCACGGTTCCCCCCCCCCCCCCCCCCCCCCCCCCCGAGGCTGCGAGTGTTGAATGATATTTCCCGTGGCATGTTCTGGGGAAAGGTGGCGAGGGTGATGGAGTTGGGGGGTGTGGGGGTGTGGAGAGGGGAAGGCAGTGGGAAAAGCCCAGCTGGAATTCTAATCAGGCTACTGACAGAGCCCAAGTCGGAGTCACTTTGATTCACGGCTGGCCGAGCGGCAGCAAGGCCTGCACGAGGAGGGTATTTTTACACTGCAGCAGCGGGGAGAGTAAACAGATCCCGGCCAGCCTTTGCGCACTGCCACGCGATTCAGAATAGCAACTGAAGCCAAGCCCCTGCCATATGAGCAGCGAAGTACAAGGCAGTAACTTCGTCAAATAGGCCAGGTGACATCATCTGCCAGGAAAGGAAATCTCAAGGTGGTTCGCCAACATGTCTGCACAACCCCTCCACCCACCCTCCCTCCCCTTCCCTTCTCTCTCTCTCCTCCTCTTCCCCCCCCCCCCCCCCGCTCTCAGGAGATACAATTACTGCCGGGAACCTCTCTGCCAACTGTCAGCGTTTGCTAAAAGCACCAAGACAGGCGATGATTATATGAGATGCAGGAGGACAGATTTGCTCTTTTCGTGTCTGGGTTTCAAGGGGCGCAGAGCAGAGGGAGCAATCACAAGCCTGTCACGGAGCCCGTCCAGTAATTTAAACAGATGGCAAATCCTGCATCCTCCATTAATGTCAGCTGTGGCTCACACTCGCCTCCGAGTCAAAAGGTTGTAGGTTCAGATCTCACTCCCGGGACTTGAGCACAAAAATCTAGGCCGATCCTCCCCATGCAGTGCTGAGGGAGTGCCGCACTGTCGGAGGTGCCGTCTTTCAGATGAGACTTTAAACCGAAGCTCCGTCTGCCCTCTCAGGTGGACGTAAAAGATCCCACGGCACTATTTCAAAGCAGGGGAGTTATCCCCCAGTGCCCTGGACAATATTTATCCCTCAATCAACACCACTACCACAGATTATCTAGTCATATCACATTGCAGTTTGTGGGAGCTTGCTGTGTCGCGTTTCCCACATTACAACAGTGACTACACTCCAAAAATACTTCATTGGCTGCAAAGCGCTTTGAGACTTCCGGTGGTGGTGAAAGGTGCTATATAAATGCAAGTTATCTTTTAATCACGTGTGATGCTCCCAGCCCATTTCCTCTGTGTGCTGCACCCCTTCACATCCAGGCACAGTAAGAGGAAACCTGCCCTACAATCTACAGACTCTTCTCGGGAGAACAACTTTCCACAACGGACTCCAACAAGCCCGTCTATTTTCTTTTCGTGGACCAACCCCCAAAATATACCTCCCTCTTAAACCCTTCTCTCTCCAGAACCCGCTTACGAGGAGAGGTTACACAAACTGGACTTGTATTCCCGGGAATTTAGACGGTTAAGGGGTGATCTGAGCGAAGTTTTCAGGGTATTAAGGGGAACAGAGAGGGTAGGTAGAGAGAAACTCTTTCTGTTGGGCTGGGGGAGTCTAGGGAGCATGGTCTTCAAATTCGAGCCAGACCTTTGGGGAGTGAAGTTATGAAATACTTTCACACACAAAGGGTGGTAGGAGTTTGGAATCCTCTTCCGCAAACGGCAACTGATTGCAGATGACTTGTTAATTTTAAATCTGAGATTGATAGATTTTTGTTAACCAAAGGTATTCAGGGATATGGGGCAAAGGTGGGTTTGTGGAGGTAGGTCGCAGATCAGCCAGGATCTCATTGAATGGTGGAACAGGCTTGAGGGGCTGAATGGCCTCCTTCTGTTCCTATGTTATACCCTGCAGTTTAATGGCTTTCCCTCTTTGACCAATTCAACTCTATTTGGTGAAAAAGTCCCTCCCAGCTTCCCTTACTGATCAGATTTCTAAACGCGATTCCGCTGGCACTTGCACAGTTGAGCCATTGTTGCCTGTCTGGAATTGTAACATGAACATTGATGGACAGGAAAAGAGCAACTGGTCCATCCAGTCCGAACCACACAACTGCAATGTCTTGTGCAGCACCCCAACCGAAAGCCATGTAATCGCCTGGGAGAGGTGAAACAGCAGCTAAAAACCCAGGCCAATTAGGGATACAAATCTGGGAAATTTCTCTCCGACCCCTTTGAGCGATCGAAAATAGTCCAGGGAATCAGTCTGGCCCCAACGATTAATGTAAACTGGAGCACAGGCCACCACAAGTTTCTGTGCTGTGGTCTAGCTGTTTATATTGTACATTAATAGAAACAGACATAGAAACATAGAAAATAGGTGCAGGAGTAGGCCATTCAGCCCTTCTAGCCTGCACTGTCATTCAATGAGTTCATGGCTGAACATGCAACTTCAGTACCCCCTTCCTGCTTTCTCGCCATACCCCTTGATCCCCCGAGTAGTAAGGACTTCATCTAACTCCCTTTTGAATATATTTAGTGAATTGGCCTCAACTACTTTCTGTGGTAGAGAATTCCGCAGGTTCACCACTCTCTGGGTGAAGAGGTTTCTCCTCATCTCGGTCCGAAATGGCTTACCCCTTATCCTTAGACTGTGACCCCTGGTTCTGGACTTCCCCAACATTGGGAACATTCTTCCTGCATCTAACCTGTCTAAACCCGTCAGAATTTTAAACGTTTCTATGAGATACCCCCTCATTCTTCTGAACTCCAGTGAATACAAGCCCAGTTGATCCAGTCTTTCTTGATAGGTCAGTCCCACCATCCCGGGAATCAGTCTGGTGAATCTTCGCTGCACTCCCTCAATAGCAAGCATGTCCTTCCTCAAGTTAGGAGACCAAAACTGTACACAATACTCCAGGTGTGGCCTCACCAAGGCCCTGTACAACTGTAGCAACACCTCCCTGCCCCTGTACTCAAATCTCCTCAGTTTGAAGGCCAACATGCCATTTGCTTTCTTAACCGCCTGCTGTACCTGCATGCCAACCTTCAATGACTGATGTACCATGACACCCAGGTCTCATTGCACCTCCCCTTTTCCTAATCTGTCACCATTCAGATAATAGTCTGTCTCTCTGTTTTTACCACCAAAGTGATTTAGACGAGGGGATTAAATGTAGTATCTCCAAATTTGCAGATGACACTAAGTTGGGTGGCAGTGTGAGCTGCAAGGAGGATGCGATGAGGCTGCAGAGTGACTTGGATAGGTTAGGTGAGTGGGCAAATGCATGGCAGATGAAGTATAATGTGGATAAATGTGAGGTTATCCACTTTGGTGGTAAAAACAGAGAGACAGACTATTATCTGAATGGTGACAGATTAGGAGGTGCAACGAGACCTAGGTGTCATGGTACATCAGTCATTGAAGGTTGGCATGCAGGTACAGCAAGTGGTTAATAAAGCAAATGGCATGTTGGCCTTCATAGCGAGGGGATTTGAGTACAGGGGCAGGGAGGTGTTACTACAGTTGTACAGGGCCTTGGTGAGGCCACACCTGGAGTATTGTGCACAGTTTTGGTCTCCTAATCTGAGGAAGGACATTCTTGCTATTGAGGGAGTGCAGCGAAGGTTCACCAGACTGATTTCTGGGATGGCGGGACTGACATATCAAGAAAGACTGGATCAACTGGGCTTGTATTCACTGGAGTTCAGCAGAATGAGAGGGGATCTCATAGAAACGTTTAAAATTCTGACGGGTTTAGACAGGTTAGATGCAGGAAGAATGTTCCCAATGTTGGGGAAGTCCAGAACCATGGGTCACAGTCTAAGGATAAGGGGTAAGCCATTTCGGACCGAGATGAGGAGAAACTTCTTCACCCAGAGAGTGGTGAACCTGTGGAATTCTCTACCACAGAAAGTTGTTGAGGCCAATTCACTAAATATATTCAAAAGGGAGTTAGATGTAGTCCCTACTACTAGGGGGATCAAGGGGTATGGCGAGAAAGCAGGAATGGGGTACTGAAGTTGCATGTTAGCCATGAACTCATTGAATGGCGGTGCAGGCTCGAAGGGCTGAATGGCCTACTCCTGCACCGATTTTCTATGTTTCTATGCAATCTAAGCGATTCAGAGTAACCAGAGAGAAATAAGTTGATGTATAGAAAAATTAACATTGTTCCCATTTTTTAAGATGGCATGAAGGAATTCCCATTCTCCACGTCATTGAGGGGGAATTAGTGCGCGCTAGGGAGGTCCTGGAAAATTGGTTACAAGCCGATATGGTGCCATTTTCAATATGGGTGACAGTATCAACCCATTGGTCTCATCTCTCCCTCCACCACCGGCGCACCGTGGCTGCAGTGTGCACCATCTACAAGATGCACTGCAGCAACTCGCCAAGGCTTCTTCGGCAGCACCTCCCAAACCCGCGACCTCTACCACCTAGCAGGACAAGGGCAGCAAGCGCATGGGAACACCACCACCTCCAAAGTTCCCCTCCAAGTCACACACCATCCTGACTTGGAAATATATCATCCATTCCTTCATCGTTGCTGGGTCAAAATCCTGGAACTCCCTCCCTAACAGCGCTGTGGGAGCACCTTCACCACACGGACTGCAGCGGTTCAAGGCGGCGGCTCACCACCACCTTCTCGAGGGCAATTATGGATGGGCAATAAATGCCGGCCTTGCCAGCGATGCCCGCATCCCATGAATGAATAAATTTTAAAACAACACCAATGCACGGTTTCAATAAAAATAAAAAAATTGATCTTGACCAGGAAATAGCAGCTGGTGCAGATTCATAATAGAAGACCCCACCTGACCAACCCCCTCGACCTTTGCAAGGCAGTGAAACCCCAAGTGAATTCTGGCTCCATCTCGACTTCCAAAAATCATTTGACAAGATCCTACACGGAAAGGCTACTTTTCAGCGCAATTCAATGGAGATTCGAGCTAAAACCTTGGAACATACAAGGAACAGGCCAGGTGCAAGAGCATCGGGGGCTTTAAGGATAAGAGGTGAGCTTATTAAAACATCTAAGATTCTGAGGGGGCTTGACAGGGTAGATGCAGAGAGGATGTTTCCCCTCGTGGGGTAATTTAGAACTAGGGCGCGTAGTTTCAGAATAAGGGGCCGCCCATTTAAAACGGAGATGAGGAGGAATTTCTTCTCAGAGGGTCGTGAATCTTTGGAATTCTCTGCTCCAGGGAGCTGTGGAGGCTGGGTCATTGAATATATTTAAGGTGGAGATAGACAGATTTTTGAATGATAGGGGAGTCAAGGGTTATGGGGAGTGGGCAGAGAAGTGGAGTTGAGGCCATGATCAGATCAGCCATGATCTTACTGAATGGCGGGGCAGGCTCGAGGGGCCAAATGGCCGACTCCTGCTCCTATTTCTTATGTTCTTAGAGTTTAGTGGGAGAGGGCAATGGCTGTACATGGAGAGCTACGATTCAGATCCTCGATGGGAAGCTGTTGCATTCACAGACGATACCAAACTGGGAGGGGCAGTCTAATTTGAGGAGGCAGTTCAAAACTACAGAACTAATCAGACAAAATATTTAAGTGGGCAGTGAAAATTGGGAGAGAGATAATTGGAAGGAAATGCACTTAAGAGGAAAGTGGACGACTAAGAACTCCAGTCTGACAAAGAACTGTTGTTCTGTGTCAAGACAGAGACTGAGCCAGTATCTGCATTTCAGTACAAAGAGGAGAGTGAATCACAGTGCCATGTAATTACAGGTGACAGTATACAGTGAGGTTAACAGTGCTTGGAACATTCATTCAGCATTCCTGGACCAGACAGAAAGACTTGCATTAACATAGCACCTTTCATGAGCTCAGCACGTCCCAAAGTGCTTTACAGCCAATTAAATGCTTTTTTGAAGTGATGTAGGAAACACGGCAGCCAATTTGCGCAGAGCAAGGACCCACATACAGCCATCATCAGAGGCAGTCCCTCGAAATCGAGGAAGACTTGCTTCCACTCTAAAAGTGAGTTCTCAGGTGACTGTACAGTCCAATATGGGAATTACAGTCTCTGTCACAGATGGGACAGACAGCCGTTGAGGGAAAGGGTGGGTGGGATAGGTTTGCTGCACGCTCCTTCCACTGCCTGCACTTGCTTTCTGCATGCTCTTGGCAACGAGACTCGAGGTGCTCAGCGCCCTCCCAGATGCTCTTCCTCCACTTAGGGCGGTCTTTGGCCAGGGACTCCCAGGTGTCAGTGGGGATGTTGCATTTTATCAAGGAGGCTTTGAGGACGTCGTTGAAACGTTTCCTCTGCCCACCTGGGGCTCGCTTGTCGTGTAGGAGTTCCAAGTAGAGCGCTTGCTTTGGGAGTCTCATGTCAGTCATGTGAACAATGTGGCCCACCCAACGGAGCTGGTCGAGCGTGGTCAGTGCTTCGATGCTGGGGATGTTGGCCTGATCGAGGATGCGAACATTGGAGCGGCTGCCTTCTCAGGGGATTCGCAGGATCTTGAGGAGACATCGTTGGTGGTAGTTCTCCAGCGATTTGAGGTGTCCACTGTATATGGTCCACGTCTCTGAGCCATACAAGAGGGTGGGTATCACTACAGCCCAGTAGATCATGAGCTTGGTGCCAGATTTGAGGGCCTGATCTTCGAACACTCTCTACCTCAGGTGGCCAAAGGCTGCGCTGGCGCACTGGAGACAGTACTGAATTGTCGTCGTCAATGTCTGCTCTTGTTGATAAGAAGCTCCCGAGGTCTGGAAAGTAGTTCACGTTGTCCAGGGCCGCGCTGTGGATCTTGATGACTGGCAGGGGGGCCAATGCTGTGTGGCGGGGTCAGGTTGGTAGAGGACCTTTGTCTTACGGATGTTTAGTGTAAGGCCTATGCTTTCGTACGCCTCAGTGAAGATGTTGTCCATGACTTGGAGTTCAGTCTCTGAATGTGCGCAGACGTAAGCGTTGTCCGCGTACTGTAGCTCGACGACAGAGGTTGGGACAGTCTTGGATCTGACCTGGAGACAACGAAGGTTGAACAGGTTCCTACTGGTTCTGTAGTTTAGTTTCACTCCAGCGGGGAGCTTGTTGAGTGTGAGGTGGAGCATTGCAGCGAGGAAAATCGAGAAGAGGGTTGGTGCAATGACGCAGCCCTGTTTGACCCCGGTCCGGGTGTGGATTGGGTCTGTGGTGGATCCGTTGGTCAGGATCACGGCCTGCATGTCGTTGTGGAGCAGGTGGAGGATGGAGACAAACTTTTGGGGGCAGCCGAATTGGAGGCGGATGCTCCATAGTCCCTCACGGTTGACATGTCAAAGGCCTTTGTAAAGTCAAAGGCGGCCATGTACAAGGGTTGATGCTGTTTCCCACATTTCTCTTGCAATTGTCACGCCGTAAAGATTGTGTCCGTCGTACCCTATAGTGGACGAAATCCGTATTGTGACTCCGGGAGGAGCTCCTCAGCCACAGGGAGAAGACGGTTGAGGAGGATTCTAGCGATGACTTTCCCAGTGGCTGATAACAGGGAGATTCCTCTGTAGTTGCCGCAGTCGGACTTGTCCCTTTTTTAAAAAAAGATGGTAATGACCAGATCACCTACTGTTTAAGGGATAAATATTGGCTGGGACACCGGGAGAACTCCCCTGCCCTTCTTCGAATAGTGGCCGAGGGATCTTTTATGCAAGAGGGCAGACAGGACCTCGGCTCAATGACTCATCTGAAAGACGGCTGAAGATGTTTCTGTTTAGGCTCACTCATCAAGAATGATTACTTGAGGTACTGGAGCGGTGCCCAGAAAGACAAAGATGACCTAGGCACGGTAGCATAGTGGTTATGTTACTGGACTCGTAACCCAGAGACACGTTCAAATCCCTCCACAGCAGCTGGAGAATTTAAAATTCAATTAAATAAATAATTCTGGAACAAGCTAGTATCAGTAATGGTGACCATGAAACTACCAGATTGTCATAAAAACCCATCGAGTTCACTAATTCCCTTTAGGGAAGGAAATCTGCTGCCCTTACCCGGTCTGGCCTATGTGTGACTCCAGACCCACAGCAATGTGGTTGACTCTTGACTGCTCTCTGAAATGGCCTAGCGAGACACTCAGTTATACCAAACCTTTACAAAGGACAGCGATTCAAGGTGGCAGCTTCTCGAGGTCAATTCGGGATGACCTTGTTGGCGATGCCCCCATCCATGAACGAATAAATTAAAAAGTAACTGCAAGGAGCACGTGGAGTCGAGGAGAAAGCCAGTTTTAGCAAAGCTTCTGATAAGGTCCCACATGGCAAACTGGTCACAAGGCAATAGCCCATGGGATCCAGGGCAAAGTTTGATCCAAAATTGGCAGGAACCAAAGGGCAATGGTTGAAGATAAAGTTGTTTTGAGCTTTGATCTGTTTATACTGCACATTCTTCTGCGATGTCATCAGCAGGCCGGGGCCATTGGAGGGAGCAGCATGCGGCGACATACCACTGCAGGGAGCAGCGCGTGCTGCTGCAGGAGGGCGACGGCTGACTGCAGTGCGGGCAGGTACAGCAGGAGCGGCGAGGTCGGGGCAAAGGAGCGGCGAGAGTTCGTAGAGGGATGTGATCGGGGCCCAGCAAAGGCGAGGGCCCAGGGGCAGCACGGGCCCAGCCCACACTGCGATAGGTACGCACTAGGTCCGTGCAGCAGAGCTGGTCTCCAGTTTTCCTGGTTAACCCTTGCCACTGGACCGAGACCAAGCTCTGTCAAGCCCGTGTGGTGGCTGGTGTGCAACGGCCACCACACGTTAAAAAAAATCCACGCACAGGCATCTTCCACCCCTCAGGATGTAGTTCGGGCTCCGGAATATTAGGTCCTTCACTGAAACACCTGTGAACACATCCCTTTTCGGCGTGGAAGCAAGTCATCCTCGATACTCGGGACCACCAGTTGTGCAGCAGAAACTCCTCAGCGCTCTGCTCCATTGGTTGTAGCTTCGGCTCCCCTCCACACACCAGGAGTATAGGACTGAAACCTTTCCCGTGATCAAGGTCGGAGAGACGATAATGAGTTTTCTACACAAAAGCTCGCAAAAAATCGAAGAAATTTCAGCAAAGGATGCAG
Organism: Pristiophorus japonicus; assembly: GCF_044704955.1. Taxonomy (NCBI): domain Eukaryota; kingdom Metazoa; phylum Chordata; class Chondrichthyes; family Pristiophoridae; genus Pristiophorus; species Pristiophorus japonicus. The sequence continues at coordinate 43,287,480 of NC_091998.1, forward strand.
CCATTCAGCCCATCGCTGGTGCTCGCTCCATGTCAAGCTTTCCACTTCAAACTGCATTTTTTTCCCTGTTCTTGCTTCATCTCCCTTCATTGAATCCCGAGTCATTTTTCCCCTTTCCTGGACCGAGAAGCAGCGACATTAATTGTAGCCCAGCCGGGCACAAAACTGGAGATCAAGCATAGGACCGTCTCGGTCTGTATGACTCAGCTACACACTGGGGAAGCTTGGCAAGTCATCAAGCAGGCCCAATGCATTTCACTGTGGTGAGCATCAGAATCTGTACCGCTCCCTGGGGCTCAGAATTAATGGAATGTGCAACCCAGTGGGTGTTCTAGCTAGACTGAGCAATGCTGAATCTAGAGCAAAGCCAGGAGTGTTGTTCGAAGGAAAGAACTACTCCACCAGGAAGTTCGGCTAAACCTTTGTAAAACACGAGTTCGGCCCCAGCTGGAGTATTGCGCCCAATTCTGGGCACCACACCTTAGGAAGGACGCGATGGCTTTGGAGACGGTACAGAAGAGATTTACTAGAATGGTTTCGGGGATGTGGGATTACACTTTCGTGGACAGACTGGAGAAGCTCCTTAGAGCAGAGAAGGATAAGAGGAGATTTGATAGAGGTGTTCAAAAACCATGAAGGATTTAGACAGAGTAAATGAAGTGAAACGGTTTCCAATGGCCAAAGGGTCAATAACCAAAGGACAGAGTGATTGGCAAAAGAACAAGAGGCGATGTAAGGAAAAACGAGGGGTTAGGATTTGGAATGCACTGCCCGATAGGCTGGTGGATACAGATCCAATAGTAACCTCCAAAGGGGAATCGGATAAATACTTGAAGAACAAATTGCAGGGATGTGGGGAAAGAGCGGAGGGAAGTGGGACTAATTGGATTGCTCTTCACAGCGAGGGGATTTGAGTATAGGAGCAGGGAGGTCTTACTGCAGTTGTACAGGGCCTTGGTGAGGCCTCACCTGGAATATTGTGTTCAGTTTTGGTCTCCTAATCTGAGGAAGGACATTCTTGCTATTAAGGGAGTGCAGCGAAGGTTCATCAGACCGATTCCCGGGATGGCAGGACTGACATATGAGGAGAGACTGGATCGACTGAGCCTGTATTCACTGGAGTTTAGAAGGATTAGAGGGGATCTCATCAGAAACATATAAAATTCTGATGGGACAGGACAGGTTAGATGCAGGAAGAATGTTCCCAATGTTGGGAAAGTCCAGAACCAGGTGACAGAGTCTAAGGATAAGGGGTAAGCCATTTAGGACTGAGATGAGGAGAAACTTCTTCACTCAGAGAGTGGTGAACCTGTGGAATTCTCTACCGCAGAGAGTTGTTGATGCCAGTTCATTGGATATATTCAAGAAGGGGTTAGATGTGGCCCTTACGGCTAAAGGGATCAAGGGGTATGGAGAGAAAGCAGGAAAGGGGTACTGAGGGAATGATCAGCCATGATCTTATTGAATGGTGGTGCAGGCTCGAAGGGCCGAATGACCTAATCCTGCACCTATTTTCTATGTTTCTATGACAGAGCTGGCGCAGACTCGATGGGCCAAATGGCCTCCTTCTGTGCTGTACAATTCTATGATTATCACAAGTTACTGACCCCGAGATTGGATTTCTAACAATATATAAAAGGAAAAAAAAAAATGACAAAGATAGAAAAATGCTCCCAACAATAAAAACCACTTGTGCGTTTACTGCCGATTGGTCTGTGATTATTGTTACTGAAGAGCATGTTGTCCCTCAGTGGAGGCCTCGGGTGAATCATCTCACAGAGGCACTTCAGAAACCAGCGGCGTGGCAGAGTGTGCTCCAAGGCTGGCGCTTTTCCCAGGTAGCTTGTGGTGTGCGACTCGCGGGCGAGGTGCCAATGACACAGGACACCATGGCGACCCATCGCCTGTATTTCAGATGGTTCACCCTACAACCTTTCGAAAAATCCTCCCCCTTTCCCCTCCCCTCGAGGTAGTGACTCACGCTGAGGATAGGATCTGTTCAGCTTCACACACAGCCCTCGGGGGCCTAAAGCAAGCTGCCCTTGCTCATGCCCGAGCCCCAGACAGCAAGTGCTGCGTGATGGATTCCCACACACACACACACACACACACACACACACACACACACACACACTCCCCCCTCCCCCCCCCCCCACCTGACCCAGGGAAATTGAGTTCAATTATAGCTTCCCACCATTATCCTTGACGAGATGACTTAGCCCGGCACAGGACGGAGATCAAAGGTGGGACTTTCTTACCAGCAGGGGCGCTCAAATGGGGAATTACGAGAGCGAGAGACTGCTCATTCTCTCGCACCGTCCCCCCTCCACTCCGCAAGATTAGAAATACAGAACATTTTCTCAGAGATCTTCAGTATGATGGGATTCAAACTGAAATGGGTTAGAGGTTACAAAGAGTGAAGCTGACACGCCAAGTGCTTCTCCGAAAGGTATTTGGGGGAGAATCAAAAGGATTGAAACCAGCCCACAGCCAGTCTCATCAGCCTCTGCACCACCACCTTCAGACAATGAGTGGTCTGTGATCTCATTGCTGGCTTCCCTTTAGAGCTCATACCAACAGTCCCCACCTTTCGAAGTCAGTCACTGCATGGACAGTGCTTTGGGACACGTCTGCACGACCTGAATAAGGTGCTTGTACATCTAGAGTCTTTCATTACGATGTTAAACTCCTTCTGGGGCCTCTGCACTCTTTGTTCAGCAGTCGTGCAGATTCATTCACTGTGTGGGGGAGGTTCTTGTTAATCAGGCCACTGTGAAGCGCCCTGAAACGTTCTGGGCGCTATACAAGTGCAGTTTTACCCATGATCATGCATTTCTTCACAACATTTTATTTTACGTCCTCCATTATTCAGCAATGCAGGATGTCCGGTTTGACGTGGAATAATAGTAAAAATTCACTCAAATTGGTTCTTTTAAAAAAAAAATTTGGATACACTGCAAATTTTTACAACAACACTTGCTTAACAGGATCTGAGACGATGTAGGTCACAGAAAGATAAAGAGCCAAAAAAAGAATCTTGTAAAATGTGCAGAGTCGTGGTTTAATGCTGGATGACAGTCAGGTCCTGTAATGGGGAAGGAGTGGGGGAGAGCAGGGCAGTGCCACTAATTGGATAGCACTTTCACAGGCAAGATGGGCCGAATGGCCTCCTTCTGTGCTGGATGATTCAATAATCTCTGAACTGTTGGTTAATCACTTCAGAATCATTTGGCTATTGTCTTTCTTTGTTGTTGTATTACTGCTTAAACTGAATATGCCCAAACTATTTTGAAGTCATTCCTCTGTCCCCACTCTCAAGGCTTGCCTCCCACTCGATTCCCCAGGCTGAGCCTGAGCAAGGAACCCTATTCCCTGTCCTCCTCCATATTCGTTCATTAGGAAATGCATGAGCCACAGCCTGGAGCAACTCGTGACTTGTTTTCGAGTCCCATCACGACTCGAGAATTATTTTCTGAATATAAAAATGGTAAATTATTCTAAAACTTCCAGCTCACTCATGCAAGGATGGCTTGCTTCTCAGATCCAAATCATAGCCTGAAAAGAAATGGACAATCACTAATTATTTAATACTCTCACTAATTAAGGGCGGGGAGGGGGAAAATCACACTGTACATTGGAGCAGGAGGAAGCCATTCAGCCCCTCGAGCCTGTTCCGTCATTCAGTGAGATCATGGCTGATCTGCATCTCAACTCCATCCACCTGCCTTGGCGCCACATCCTTCAATACCCTTGGCTCACAAAAATCTATCGATCTCAGATTTAAAATTAATTGCGCTAGCATCTACTGCTCTTTGTGGGAGAGAGTCGCACACTTCTACCACCCATTGTGTGAAGAAGTGTTTTCCAACCTCTCCCCTGAATGGCCTGGCTCTGATTTTAAGGCGATGTCCCCTTGTCCTAGACTTCCCCCACCGTCGGAAAATGTTTCTCTCGATTGACCTCATCAATTCCTTTCAAAATCCTAAAAACCTCAATCATGTCACCCTTTAACCTTCCTCATTCCAGGGAATAAAAGACTCGTTTCTGTAATCTCTCCTCCTAACCTAACCCTTGGAGCCCGGTAACATTCTGGTGAAATGTGCTTCACTTGCTCCGCACAAGTTATATATCACAGTCCAGAAATCTATCTTCTTGTATATCAAAACACCAATGACTACAGGTAAGGATTGGAGGGGCGTCCACGATAAGATGAAAGCAAACATGAGCAAAACTAGCAAAGAAAATACAAAGTTGAATACACAGGAGAGGTTTCGCCAGAACCAAGAGCAAAGAGGGACATGTTCCAGGGACCCGACACTTGGCCGATTCTCTCCAACATATTATTCTGCCACTTTCAATTTGGTAATTGATGGCAACATGAAAAACAGCCCGTCGAAACTTGAAACAACAAAATATTTGTGCTAATTGAAAATTTTCATCTGGGAATCTATGCAATTTCTTCAAAAAAAAACTGAGGATATAAGTTTAAAAAAAAGATCAATATCGCAACACGATCTTCAGTAACAATAACAACTTGCATTTATATAGCACCTTTAACAGCAAAACGCCCAAAGGCGCTTCACAAGGGCGTTATCAGACAAATTTTAGCACCCCAGCCACAAAGAACAGGCCATCCCAAGCTTGGTCAAAGTGGTAGGTTTTAAGGGGCATCTTAAAGTTACACTGCATATTTAACAAGAGACTGACATGTGTGTGTTGTTTATCACACCGCTCAGAGACTGTCACAGCATTTCCCATGCAGTGCAGCGACTGTTAAGTCGGCATGGGTCATATTCACACAGCAAGATCCTAAAAGCAGCAATGAGATCATGACCGGTGAATTGTTTTTTTTTTATGTAGCACTGGCCAAGGACTGAAAGTTGGTTAGGATACTGCGAAAACTACCTGCGGCTCGTTGAATGGTGTCGCGGAAGAATGAACACCCGCCGAATCACCAAAACGGGCAGGCGGTATTTCAGCTGGCTAATCCCCCCGAAGAACGGCCCCACTGGCAATGGAGCCCTCCCTCAGTGCTGCACTGCAAGGTCAGCTCAGATTAAACGTCATCAGCCAGTGGCTCAGTGTGCACTCTCGCCTCCAGAGTCCGAAACCGTGGGTTCAAGTCCCACTCCAGCGACTGGAACACAAAACTCTAGGCTGACACTCCCAGTGCAGTGCTGAGGGAGTGCCACACCGTCGGAGGTGCCCTCTTTCGGATGAGATGTAAACTGAGGCCCCGTCTGGTCTCTCAGGTGGACTTAAAATATCCCATTGTACTAGTTTCATAGAAGAGCAGGGGGTATTATCCCTGGTGTCCTGGCCAATATTGATCCCTCAATCAACGTCGCTAAAACAGATGATGACCTGGTCACTATCACAGTGCTGTCTGTGGGAGCTTGCTGTGCACAAATTGGCTATCGTGTCACAAAAGTCACGACACTTCAGAAAGTACCAACTTTGGCTGTAAAGTGCTTTGGTCATGAGGTCATGACAGGCATTGTATAAATGCAAGTCTTTCTTTCTTGCATTGTGTGGGGCATACACAGAGAAGTTTCGCCCATCAGTCTGACCTTGCCGGTTTTTGGTAGTGCCAGACATTTAGGGTGTGGTGGACGCACTGCGAGATCCTCCACGGGAACGTTTACATCAGAGCGAGCTCGGCTCTGAACTTTACACCCCGCCAAGTCCGGCTTTACAGCAGACTAGGCATCACCAGTGTAGGGTCCGACCGAGGACATGGGATGGAACAGTAACTCCCCCATCAGCTACCTAGCGCAGAAGTGTTCTTTTCTCTTCCCGACCGTTTTAAATTAAGTGGTGCAAGGGATAATTTCACACAAGGAAGTCTTCTAATTGAAGCCTTTCAATCAACCTTCAAACTGGCAGCCTCCGGAGGTTTGATTCGGATTCTCGCAAAGTTAATGATTTCCCAGCTTCAGACTGAATTATTATTCAAGCAGTTGCTTTGTTGCACATTCTATTTATAGCACTTGGGCTCCCGGTTTTTGAAAGATTTGCAGCTCAAACAATGTGGGACTGCAGTTTGGTGCATCGTTGCCTCAGGATAGCTTTCTGGCTGACCATGAAGACGGACATTAGTGTCACGTGGGAAAGAAAGAAAGTCTTGCATTTATATAGCGCCTTTCACGACCACCGGATGTCTCAAAGCGCTTTGCAGCCAATGAAGTACTTTTGGAGTGTAATCACTGTTGTAATGTGGGAAATGCAGCAGCCAATTTGTGCACAGCAAGCTCCCACAAACAGCACTGTGATAATGACCAGATCATAGTTTTTTGTGATGTTGATTGAGGGATAAGACACTGGGGATAACTCCCATGCTCTTCTTCAAAATAGTGCCATGGGATCTTTTACGTCCACCTGAGAGAGCAGACGGGGCCTCGGTTTAACATCTCATCCGAAAGACGACACCTCTGACAGTGCGGCGCTCCCTCAGTACTGCATTGGAGTGTCAGCTTAGAATTTCTGTGCTACAAGTTCCTGGAGTGGGACTTGAACCCACAACCTTCTGACTCAGAGGTGAGAATGCTGCCCACTGAGCCACGGCTGACACACAAGGACTGTTTGGGCCGAGCGACCTGGTTCCATGCGTCACTTTGGCATCCAACATGACCCAGTTCAACAGTATTCATAGATTCGAAGTTCACCAAAGTCGAGACAGAGAGAGAGAGAGAGAGAGAGAGAGAGAGAGAGAGAGAGAGAGAGAGAGAGAGAGAGAAAGAAAAAGAGACAGAGACAGAGAGAGAAAGAGAAAGAGAGGCAGAGAAAGAGAGGCAGAGAAAGAGAGGCAGAGAAAGAGAGGCAGAGAAAGAGAGGCAGAGAAAGAGAGAGACAGAGAGACAGAGAGACAGAGAGAGAGAGAGAAAGAGACAGAGAGACAGAGAGAGAGAGACAGAGAGAGAGAGACAGAGAGAGAGAGACAGAGAGACAGAGAGAGAGACAGAGAGAGAGACAGAGAGAGAGACAGAGAGAGAGACAGAGAGAGAGACAGAGAGAGAGAGAGAGAGAGAGACAGAGAGAGAGACAGAGAGAGAGACAGAGAGAGAGACAGAGAGAGAGACAGAGAGAGAGACAGAGAGAGAGACAGAGAGAGAGACAGAGAGAGAGAGAGAGCAAGAGCAAGAGCGCGAGATGCAAACTCACCCCCAGCTCCCCCTTTTGTCGAGCTCACAGCACACTGGGCCAATGGAGTTGTGCACCAACGGGCTGTTACCACAAGATACAAGGGATGGGTGAACTGCTCTCTTCGGTATCCCAATCCCCCAACCGCGACGTGCTGAGGCCCGGTCCTTCAGTGTAGGGAGGAATTTAACATTTTATCTTTGAAATATACTAAAATCAGCTGGAAAGAAAGGAGTCTTGAATTTATACAATCCCGTGTCATCAAAACCTCTTACACAACGAAGATTCCTCGTTGGAAGTGCTGTGACTATTTTGTAGCGACTCATAATCTTTCACAAACAGCAATGAGATGAATAATCAGTTCATCTGTCTTTTTTTTTGGTGGTGTGGGCTAAGGAATGACAGGTCAGTTGGGAGATTCAAATTGGGAATCGCGAGAAAGATGGGCACGGATTTGGGAGGTGAAAACATGCTCAAGAGGGGAAAGGGAGGTTGAAGCTAGGGCTGTAGTTTGCAAGTACTGTGGAGGGGGTGATGACGGCGGTCTTGTGCTCACCTGACACTTGAATTGGGAATGCAAAGCTCAACTGACAGCAAAACACCATTGGCCCAAGATCTTTGAGGCAATTAAGAACATAAGAAATAGGAGCAGGAGTAGGCCATACAGCCCCTCGAACCTGCTCCGCCATTTAATACGATCATGGCTGATCCGATCATGGACTCAGGTCCACTTCCCTGCCCGCTCCCCATAACCCCTTATCGGTTAAGGAGCTGTCTATTTCTGTCTTAAATTTATTCAATGTCCCAGCTTCCACAGCTCTCTGAGGCAGCGAATTCCACAGATTTACAACCCTCAGAAGAAATTTCTCCTCATCTCTATTTTAAATGGGCGGCCCCTTATTCTAAGATTATGCCCCCTTGTTCTAGTCTCCCCTATCAGTGGAAACATCCTCTCTGCATCCACCCTGTCAAGCCCCCTCATAATCTTATACGTTTCGATAAGATCACCTCTCATTCTTCTGAATTCCAATGAGTAGAGGTACAACCTACTCAATCTTTCCTCATAAGTCAACCCCCTCATCCCCAGAATCAACCTAGTGAACCTTCTCTGAACTGCCTCCAAAGCAAGTATATCCTTTCGTAAATATGGAAACCAAAACTGCACGCAGTATTCCAGGTGTGGCCTCACCAATACCTTATATAGCTGTAGTAAGACTTCCCTGCTATTATACTCCATCCCCTTTGCAATATAGGCCAAGATTCCATTGGCCTTCCTGATCACTTGCTGTTCCTGCATACTATCCTTTTGTGTTTCATGCACAAGTATCCCCAGGTCTCGCTGTACTGCGGCACTTTGCAATCTTTCTCCATTTAAATAATAACTTGCTTTTTGATTTTTTTTCTGCCAAAGTGCATGCCCTCACACTTTCCAACATTATACTCCATTAAAGTTCAGAAATATGCTGCTGTAGTGTTGGCAACAGTTTCCACAGTATTTCCAGAGATAGATGGAGAGTCAATTCCTGGGAATCGTGCTGGATCCAAGAATAGTCTACAAAGTGGTCATTTCGCCACTGCCTCTGGTGTCAGTTCTTCTGAGTCAACTTGAGAATGGTCAACGTGCATTTACACAGCGGCTTTATCATAGTAAAACATCCTACATCGCTTCACAGGAGCTTGGTCAAAGAGGTAGGTTTTTAAGGAGCATCTTAAAAAGGAGGCGAGAGATGCTGAGAGGATTTGGGAAGGAATTCCAGCGCTTTGGGTCTAGGCAACTGAAGGCACGACCGCCAATGGTGGAGCGATGAAAATCAGGGATGCACAAAGGCGCAGAACTGGGGGACGCGGTGACCTCAGAGGGCTGGAGGAGGTTAGAGAGATAAGAAGTTAGTGAGGGGGAGAGGCCATGAAGGAATTTGAACATGAGGATGAGAATTTGAAATTGGTGGACTATTGGTCAGCGAGCACAGGATTGGTGGATAGCAGGACTTGGTGCGAGTTAGGATTCAGGCATCCGAGTTTTGGATGAGCTAATGTCAATGGAGGGTGGAAGATGAACACTTAAGATGGCAGGAGATGGACTGGGAAGCAAGAAACAAAGTCAATAAAAGGCCAATCGGTTGCCTAAGGAACACTTGTTCCAAAACAGTACAAACACTTGTCTCTCAGATGGTTGTTGAAAGCCTACAGCCAGGCGTGACATTAAGAGGAGCATATCCCATTGTAAACCACAAAAACAATTAAGAAATGGAGTCTGTTGCACCTCAACGTCAATTTGCTTCGCCCCGTCCCACGACTTGTGGCTCAGAATAGATTCAGCATGGCTGTGCAGAAGCACTTCAATGACGCAGAGCTTAAAAAGCAACACAAACCCAATTGCCCCAATGGCTCTGTAGGTAAATGGCGCACTGCACGCACACACACACACACAGTTGACAAGGCAGCTCTCCAGGTTGTTAATCCCCTATCTGTGCTGAATCAGAGGATCACAACCAGCGCAGATGTCAGACTTCTGCAATTGGGGCTCAGCATGTGTGGACTGGAGGGGAAGGGGCAATGGGCAAGGTATCTGCTCCTCACTGCTATCTCGTGATCTGTACTGCAGAGGCAGAGAGCGAGAAGAGAGAACGTGGGGCTGATTTCCCGGGTCCAAAGCATCTCCCGGTAGCAGAGAATGTCGGATATCAGTCAGGGCCGAGCTCATTCCCATGAAGGCGCCTGCATGATGTTCCATCCATTTAAAAGGAATATATTGGAAAATAGTAACTAAATTAGTCAGCGCGAACTCCTTGCTATTCGATATTCCTGTATCTGCTAGTCCAGACGACCCAACAGCTCCAGCCACAGGAGCAGGAAAATCTATTCCTGTATGTCGGGAAAGGGGAATGACTGGGTTTGGGAACGCCAGCAGCCACGGTTCAGGCTAGCACCTGAAGGAATGGCCACTGCGGCGATTTACAAGGCTGCTTTAACTCCGACGTCAGTTAAACCTTGAGAACCAGGAAAAGGTACAACGGAAACAAGCTTCCAACTAGAAGTGTCAGCCGTGGCTCAGTGGGTAGCACACTCGCCTCTGAGTCAGAAGGTTGTGGGTTCAAATCCCACTCCAGGGACTTGAGCACAAAAATCCAGGCTGACACTCCCAGTGCAGTGCTGAGGGAGTGCTGCACTGTCGGAGGTGCCCTCTCTCGGATGAGACGTTAAACTGTGGCCATGGCACGATTTTGAAGAAGAGCAGGGGAGTTAACCCCGGTGTCCTGGCCTATATTTATCCCTCCATCAACTTAACAAATCACCTGGTCATGATCACATTGCTGTTTGTGGGAGCTTGCTGTGTGCAAATTGGCTGCCGCGTTTCTTATATTACAACAGCGACTACACTTCAAAAAAAGTACTTAATTGGCTATAAAGCACTTTGAGACATCCGGTGGTTGTGAAAGGCGCTATATCAATGCAAGTCTTTCTTTTTTTACTTCTATTTTGCATCTATTTTCATTACTTGGCCCTGTGAACCAAACAGCTTCTCAAAAATAATTTTCCAACAGCAGCGACAGTTTCTGTAATTGTGGTGCCACGTTCCAAACACTTCAATTTATTCAAATCATTAGTGCAGTTAATAGAATAATTATTCACATTTTGCAACGGGCAGAATTACCCTTAAAATAACTGCTGCCAAAAATACCCTACACCCACTAGTGCTTTCAGTTTTTGATCCTCCTTTGACCCGACCCACCCCACCCCCTTCGCCATTGATGGGGCAAGAGACCAAACTCTGTCAGGTGACAGCAGCCCACTGCTAATGCAATGATTTCTTCCCCCCCCCCCCCCACCCCAGTGAAGGTAAAGGGGCAGGTTGTGGTGGGGAGGGGGGGAAGAAAGTATGTCCCACAGCTCCTGTTCACCCTGGCATGTCCCACTCGAGTTCAGAGCCCAGTGCGTGGGACCATCACGGGTGCAAAAACCCCTCGTTATGTAGAGCCGGGCCATTTTGCAATGCTGCGCCACCATATTGGGATCTGGGTTTAATAAATGTCACCCTACATCTCACAAGGCCTTGCCAAGCAAAGTGCTGTAAACACAGGTCGAGCACGGTGGCCTAGATAGAGAGAATTGCTCTGCTCATCTTCCAATAGTGCCACGAAATCTTTTGCATCCACCTGAATAGGCAGATAAGGCCTCGGGTCATCGTCTCATCCGAAAGACGGCTTATTCCCTTCAGTGCTGCCTTGAAATGTCAGCCGAGATTGACTCAGAGGGAAGAGTGCTGCCACTGAGCCAAGGTGACACTTCACGGGGCGAGTATGCAACGATTGAATCATACTGCGCAGCAGGAGGCCACTCGGCCCATCGTGCCTGTACCAGCTCTTTGAAAGTGCTCTGCAATTAGTCCCACGTCTCCGGTCTTTCACCACAGCCCTGAAAATGTTCCCTTTTCAATGATGTATCCAATTCCCTTTTGAAAGTTACAATTGCATCTGCTTCCACTGCCCCTTCAGGCAGTATATTCCTGAAAATAACCACTCACTACATAAAAAAACACACTCAGATCCCTCCTGGTCCTTTTGCCACTTATCTGTGTCCGCTGGTTACAAACCCTCCTGCCAGTGGCAATAGTTTCTCCCTTTTTACTCTATCAAAACCCCTTATAATTTTAACCACAACTAAATATCACCTTAAACTTCACTGTTCTAAGACGCTCCATGGCTGATCATGCAACTGAAGTGGTGCAGGCTCGAAGGGCCGAATGGCCTACTCCTGCACCTACTTTCTATGTTTCAACCTACCTCTTTGACCAAGCTTTTGGTCATCGGCCGTAATGTCTTCTTATGTGGCTCAGTGTCAAATTTTTTGTTTTATCTTACAACACTGCTGTGAAATGCCTTGGGATGTTGAACTATGTTAAAAGGCGCTTTATAAATACAAGTTGTTGTCATTCTAAGGAGAACAACGCCAGTCTCTCCACATTGCTGAAGTCCCTCATCCCTGGTACTATTGTAGTAAATCTCCTTTGCATCCTCTCCAAGGCCTTGACCTCATTTCTTGAAGTGAGGTGGCCAGAAATGGACGTAGTGCTCCAGTTGAGGCCCTACAGCTCCGCAGGAAACATTCCATAATTCCCCTTCCCAGCCTGCGCCCACTGAATCCTGAATTAGGAATTCAGCAACCCAAGTGATCACTTCACACACTGGAACTCAGACAGTGAGAGACTACTGGCAGGTTACTGGCCTTAATTTCTTCGTGAGTGGCTCGTTGTCAAAATTATGTTTTTTTTTCTTATAACACTGTTGCGAAGCACCTTGGAACGTTTTACGACGTTAAAAGGCGCTATATAAATACAAGTTGTTGTTGTTCTAAGGGAAACAACCCCAACTTCTTCAGTCTCTCCAAATTGCAGAAGTCACTCATCCCTGGTACTTTTGTAGTAAATCTCCTCCGCACCCTCTCCAAAGGTCTTGACCTCCTTTCTTGAAGTACTGAGCAGTAGGGTGGTCATTAGAGCTGAACCTTATGCTGTCCTCACCTGAAGCCACCCCTTCCACCCCATTGGTTGACATAAATCGGGGCACACCTTTCCTCTCCCTACCCCAGGCGACACTGAAGCGAGTCCAGCTAATTCAAAAGAACATAAGAGTTAGGAGCAGGAGTCGGCCATTCGGCCCCTCGAGCCTGCTCCGCCATTCAATATCATGGCTGATCTTCCACCTCAGCTCCACTTTCCTGCACTATCCCCATATCCTTTGATATCCAAAAAATCTATCTATCCCGCCTTGAATATACTCAAAGACCGAGCCTCCAAAGCCCTCTGAGGCAGAGAATTCCAAAGAATTCAGGAGACTCCTGCCTTTGGTTCTGTGAAGAGTTTGAGCAGTAGATAAGGAAATGAACTTATGTGGATGCTTATACAGTTGGATAGATTGGTGGTTAACTGTACCAATAACAGTAAATTTCAACAACCCACCGGGGGGGGGGGTTAACGATAGCCTCTGCTGACACACACAGTAGCAGGCTCACGGCCATTGATCTTTGTGGTTGGAACAGATTTGATGTTGGGCGTCCAGTTCTACACTGAATTAGCATTAGCACTGCTTCTGTGCAGTGTGACCCCTCCCCTCTTCGTAAGCCCTCTCCACGTCTGACAGAGTGTAGTATAACAAAATTTGCAGATGACACTAAGATTAGTGGGAAAGCGGGTTGTGTAGAGGACACAGAGAGGCTGCAAAGAGATTTGGATAGGTTAAGCGAATGGGCGAAGGTTTGGCAGATGGAATACAATGTCGGAAAGTGTGAGGTCATCTACCTTCGGAAAAAAAAAACAGTAAAAGGGAATATTATTTGAATGGGGAGAAATTACAACATGCTGAGATGCAGAGGGACCTGGGAGTCCTTGTGCATGAAACTCTTTTAGAGTCTACCTGCAAAACATAAAACATTAAACCGTGCCACCCGACCTGGGTGACACACCAGACATTTACAAGGCCCTTTTTTTCCTTTTTTTGGTTTTTTTTTTGTGTTTTTCTTTTTCTTTTTGTTTTTTTTTGGGCACTAAAATCACAATTTTCCCAGTGCCCCCTATAAAAGGGAAGGGGACACTAAAAGCACCGGCAATTAAAACAAATTAAACTTTAAAACGTAAAATCAAATTAAAATTTGGTTGCCGGGCGTGATGATGCACTCCAGTCCCTCCGGTGCCCACCTCTCGCGGAAGGCCGCGAGCGTACCGGTGGACACCGCGTGCTCCATCTCCAAGGACACCCTGGACCGGATGTAAGAGCAGAAGAGAGGCAGGCAGTCAGGTTGAACGACCCCCTCGACCGCCCGCTACCTGGACCGGCTGATGGCACCCTTGGCCGTGCCCAAGAGCAGTCCTACGAGGAGGCCTTCGGACCTACCTGCTCCCCTCCACACAGGGTGCCCAAAGATCAGGAGAGTGGGACTGAAGTGCAGCCAGAATTTCAGGAGCAGCCCCTTCAAATAATGGAACAGGGGCTGCAACCTCGTGCACTCAATAAAAACATGGAACACGGACTCCTCCAGACCACAGAAATTGCAGGCGGCCTGGGAGTCCGTGAACCGGTTAAAAATTTGTTGCAAGGCACTGCTCCGTGCACCACCCTCCAGGCCAAGTCCCCGACGAATAGTGGGAGGACCCCTGCGTAGAGTGCCCTCCATCGGGGACCCCCGCCTCCTCCGGACGGCAAGATGGTACACCATGGCGTGTCCGGACGGCAGGCGAGGATGGCAAAGTTGAGAGTGTGCAGGAGCAGCCCGTACAGGAAACCCCTCCGCGCGGAACTGAAAGGCACGGAGGGGATTTCCCCGAGGCGGCTCAAGTTGTGAGGCGCCGGCCCCCGAGGGAGGTTCCGGGGTTTGGCGCCGATGAGGAATTCCGTCCGGACGGGGGTCAGTTCGGACGGGATCTCCCCATGTGCTTGAGCCTCCTCGATGCACCTAACGGAGTCAGGGCCCCAGAGCTGTTTTTAGCGACTCGATGGCATCGGCCGCGTGGCGGACGTTGGCAGAATTTAGGCGCCGCGCCAGCGTTTCTGGCGCCAAGCCTACTGCACCTGGTATTCCCAGGCAGTCTCCCATCCAAGTACTAACCAGGCCTGACTCTGCTTAGCTTCCGAGATCAGATGAGATCGGGCATTTTCAGACTAGTGTGGCCGTAGATCCCAAAAAGTTAGTTTGCAGGTGCAGCAGGTAATCAGGAAGGTGAATGGAATGTTGGCCTTCATTGCGAGAGGGATGGAGTACAAAAGCAGGGAGGTCCTGCTGCAACTGTATAGGGTATTGGTAAGGCCGCACCTGGAGTACTGCGTGCAGTTTTGGTCACCTTACTTAAGGAAGGATATACTGGCTTTGGAGGGGGTACAGAGACGATTCACTAGGCTGATTCCGGAGATGAGGGGGTTACCTTATGATGATAGATTGAGTAGACTGGGTCTTTACTCGTTGGAGTTCAGAAGGATGAGGGGTGATCTTATAGAAACATTTAAAATAATGAAAGGGATAGACAAGATAGAGGCAGAGATGTTGTTTCCACTGGTAGGGGAGACTAGAACTAGGGGGCACAGCCTCAAAATACGGGGGAGCCAATTTAAAACCGAGTTGAGAAGGAATTTCTTCTCCCAGAGGGTTGTGAATCTGTGGAATTCTCTGCCCAAGGAAGCAGTTGAAGCTAGCTCATTGAATGTATTCAAGTCACAGATAGATAGATTTTTAACCAATAAGGGAATTAAGGGTTACGGGGAGAGGGCGGGTAAGTGGAGCTGAATCCACGGCCAGATCAGCCATGATCTTATTGAATGGCGGAGCAGGCTCGAGGGACTAGATGGCCTACTCCTGTTCCTAATTCTTATGTTCTTATAGCCAGCCAAAAAAAATGACAGAAAGTGCAATTAACAAATGCTACTTGGACAGACCAGCAAGCACCCAGCTTAGGCCTCACCAGCAGGTCATGTGTGCACTCTGGAAGCAGGGTGATGGCAACAGGCAAGAAGTGAGGGAGGCAAATCAAAAATATAAAATAGGCATATGATTTATTTATCAACTTCAGACAAGAATGAGGATTTGGGGGGGGGGGGGTTGGTTCAATTCACACACAAACCAACCTTCTTCAAAAACCACTAAGTTAGTGCTAACGTCGACAGCTTGAAATGGACTGCGAGGAACACAAGAAACCAGCCTCGAAGATTGTATTTTTGCAGCCAATTCTTTTATTACATTGAAACGACTCTCAGCCGGCACCTCACGGGGCTAGTTCCAGAAGACTGCACTGTCACGCAGACATGGTTCACACGAGAAATGCAATGCACACTGGAATGGGCTGTACAATGATATCTACCGAATTTGGGGAGGGGGGGGAAGAAGGATAGGTGAATGGATAGGAGTCATGCTGGTTTTTAAACAGATACAACCCCCCCAAAAATTCTGGAGATTTGAGCCCCCAGCTTTAGCGCTAGTTGATTAACGAGCACAGCTTAATCTTCCAGCACCAGCGCAGCAGTACAGTCTTACTGCACCAACAACCAACCTACTTTCAATTATTTTTTTTTTTAAAAAAGACATTTGTGCAAAGCTACCCCACTGGGGTCCTTTTTACTATAAATTTATGAAATGCCACACCGTCTTTTATTTCTTTTGAAATGTAAACCAGTGTTGAAATTACACTGGCCATATAAGGAGAAAGGCATAAAGCAAAAATAAGAAACATACTGCAACCAGGCTGCAGTCAAAACAGCTACAGTCCAGCTGAGACTGTAACAAGTTGCACACAAGAGACTGACACTGTCTTTTCTACCCCCCTCACGTTCTCCAACGCCCTGCTGCCGCAAATTAAGTTGCAAAAAAATACACAAAAGACTAACAACCAAATATTTCCACTCAAACAACACAAAAAAACATGACTGAATGGTGAAAGGAAAATGCAAACCTGGAAAGGGGGGGGAGAAAAGGAGGGGGGCTGCATTTCTGACGTGCATTTTATCAACAAAATTAAATCAGACAGATAAAATAAGGCAGAATTGCAGGGTGGCAGTCAGCTGCTGGGATGGGTGTTTGGCTGCAGAGTGACAGCGAATAACTATTGCTCATAGACCCCCCCCCCCCCAACAGAAAAATACAGCAATATGCACCTCAGGGGGGAAATGTAATTTGCAAACAATTAAACATTAAACTACCAACCTCTAGCAGAGAGCTTTTTGGTGTTAATAATTTTCGCTGCATATTCCTGCCCTGTTGACAGTTTGACACATCTACGGACGATTGAGAAAGCGCCTCTGGATACAGAGAGAGAGAGAGAGACCAGTATTAGACACAATGTCGAGCAACAGGGATTTGATGTTGCATTTAAAAAGGATCAGAAATGTTGCAATTTTTCCTTTGCAAGGAGAGGGGGGGGGGTTCCCCTGCTGGGAAGGAGAGAGGGGTGGGGGTAAAGGAAGGGGTGGTGGGGAGGGAGAGGGGTTTGCAATAGGGGGAGGAAGGAGGCGAGTGTCACTTACTTGCCGAGCTCCTCGTAAAGCTGGTATTCATCGCTGAATCGGGTACACGTTCCAGTCGAGGCCATGTTGGAAAATTGCAACTAGAGATTGCGAGCGAGCTGCCGGGCGCCGGGTGATTGACAGCTCGCCCGCCGCCTCTCGCGAGATGGCAGCAGGAGAGGGGCGGGGCCTCCCCCTGATTGGGCCGCATGGGCGGGGCCTTCCCCTGATGGACAGGCAGCTTGTTGCATCCTTCCCAGTGCATTGCTCTTTTCCTCTTTATTTTTTGGAAGATTTGGTTGCTTCTGCTGAGAATCGCAATGATTGCCTGCGCTAGGTGGTGCAACAGCTCAGAAACCCGGTGCTGACGCTCCCGGTGCAGTGCCGAGGGAACGCCGCACTGTCGCAGGTGCCGTCTTTCGGATGAGACGTTGAACCGAGGCGCCCCCCCCTCTCCCAGCCCCGTCTCAGCGAGACTTAAAAGATCCTGCCGCACTATTTCGAAGAACGGTGTCCTAACCAATATTTGTCCCACAATCATAGAAACATAGAAATTAGGTGCAGGAGCAGGCCATTCGACCCTTCGAGCCTGCACCACCATTCAATAAGATCATGACTGATCATTCACCTCAGTACACCTTTCCTGCTTTCTCTCCATACCCCTGATCCCCTTAGCCATAAGGGCCATATCTCACTCCCTCTTGAATATATCCAATGAACTGGCATCAACAACTCTCTCTGGTAGGGAATTCCACAGGTTAACAACTCTCCGAGTGAAGAAGTTTCTCCTCATCTCAGTCCTAAATGGCTTACCCCTTATCCTTAGACTGTGTCCCCTGGTTCCCAACATCGGAAACATTCTTCATGTATCTAAACTGTCCAGTCCCGTCAGAGTTTTATATGTTTCTATGAGATCCCCTCTCATCCTTCTAAACTCCAGTGAATAAAGGCCCAGTCGATCCAGTCTCTCTTCATATGTCAGTCCAGTCATCCTGGGAATCAGTCTGGTGAACCTTCGTTGTATTCCCTCAATAGCAAGAACGTCTTTCCTCAGATTAGGAGACCAAAACGGAACACAATATTCCAAGTGAGGCCTCACTAAGGCCCTGTGCAACTGCAGTAAGACCTCCCTGCTCCTATACTCAAATCCTCTAGCTATGAAGGCCAACATATCATTTGCCTTCTTCAGCGCCTGCTGTACCTGCATGCCAACTTTCAATGACTGATGTACCATGACACCCAGGTCTCGTTGCACCTCCCCTTTTCCTAATCTGCTGCCACTCATAATATACTGCCTTCGTGTTTTTGCCATCAAAGTGGATAACCTCACATTTATCCACATTATACTGCATCTGCCATGCATTTGCTCACTCACCTAATCTGTCCAAGTCACCCTGCAGCCTCTTAGCATCCTCCACACAGCTCACACCGCCCCCCCAGCTTAGTGTCATCTGCAAACTTGGAGATATTACACTCAATGCCTTCATCTAAATCATTGTAAATAGTTGGGGTCCCAACACTGAGCCTTGCGGCACCCCACTAGTCACTGTCTGCCATTCTGAAAAGGACCTATTTATCCCGACTCTCTGCTTCCTGCCTGCCAACCAGTTCTCTATCCACGTCAGTACATAAGCCCCAATACCATGTGCTTTAATTTTGCACACCAATCTTTTGTGTGGGACATTGTCAAAAGCCTTTTGAAAGTCCAAATACACCACATCCACTGGTTCTCCCTTGTCCACTCTACTAGTTACATCCTCAAAAAATTCTAGAAGATTTGTCAAGCCTGAATTCCCTTTCATAAATCCATGCTGACTTGGACTGATCCTGTCATTGCTTTCCAAATGCGCTGCTATTTCATCTTTAATAATTGATTCCAACATTTTCCCCACTACTGATGTCAGGCTAACCGGTCTATTATTTCCCGTTTTCTCTCTCCCTCCTTTTTAAAAAAGTGGTATTACATTAGCTATCCTCCAATCCATAGGAACTATCCAGAGTCGATAGACTGCTAGAAAATGATTACCAATACATCCACTATTTCTCAGGCCACTTCCTTAAGTACTCTGGGATGCAGACGATCAGGCCCAGGGATTTATCGGCCTTCAATCCCATCAATTTCCCTAACACAATTTCACGCCTAATAAGGATTTCCTTCAGTTCCTCCTTCTCTCTAGACCCTCGGTCCCTTAGTATTTCTGGAAGGTTATTTGTGTCTTCCTTCGTGAAGACAAAACCAAAATCATCATCGCTAAAACAGATTATCTGGTCATTATCACACTGCTGTTTGTGGGAGCTTGCTGTGCGCAAATTGGCTACATTACAACAGTGACTACACTTCAAAAAGTATTTCATTGGCTGTAAAGCACTTTGGGGCATCCGGTGTTCAAGACACTATAATACAGTCCAACCCAGGCTTTTGCGAGAGGCTAAAAAAAAACTTGAGAGGGTAGATGCAGGGAGGATGTTTCCCCTGGCTGGGGAGTCTAGAACCAGGGGTGATAATCTCTGAATAAAGGGTCAGCCATTTAGGACTGAGATGAGGAAAATGTCTTCACTCAGAGGGTGGTGAATCTTTGGAATTCTCTACCCCAAGGGGCTGTGGAGGCTCAGTCGTTGAGTATATTTAAGCCAGAGATAGATAGATTTTTGGATATTAACAGAATCAAGGGATATGGGGATGGTGCGGGAAGGTGGAGTTGAGGTCGAAGGTCAGCCATGATCTCATTGAATGGTGGAGCAGGCTCTATGGGCTGGATGGCCTACTCCTGCTCCTAATTCTTACATTTTTAAGGCATTAAAAGACAATTCATTGAACAAATTTCAAGAAAGGAGCGTTTATATAGCACCTGTCATAGAACGGTTACAGCACAGAAGGAGGACATTCGGCCTGTCGAGCCCGTGCCGGCTCTCTGCAAGAGCACTTCAGCCAGTCCCACTCCCCCGCCCTTTCCTTGTCGCCCTGCACATTTTTTCTTTCAGGTACTTATCCAACTCCCTTTTGAAAGCCATGATTGAGTCTGCCTCCAGCACCCTCTCAGGCAGCGCATTCCAGATCTTAACCACTCGCTGCGTAAAAAAGGTTTTCCTCATGTCACCTTTGGTTCTTTAACCAATCACCTTAAATCTGTGTCCTCTGGTTCTCGGCCCTTCCACCAATGGGAACAGTTTCCCTCTATCTAGACCCCTCATGACTTTGAACCCCTCCATTAAATCTTCTCTCAACCTTCTCTCTAAGGAGAACAACCCCGGCTTCTCCAGTCGATCCACGTAACTGAAGTCCCTCATCCTTGGAACCATTCTAGTAAATCTTTTCTGCACCCTCTCCAAGGCCTTCACATCCTTCCTGAAGTGCGGTGCGCAGAACTGAACACAATTGTCCAGCTGAGACCCTTCATGTCCACCTGCTGCTTCACAACTAATGCGTACTTTTGAATTGTAGTCACTATTGTAATGTGAATGTGGCAGCCGATTTGTACAGAGGATGTTCCCACAAACAGCAATGAGATAAATGACCAGAACAATTATTTTAGTGATTTTGCTTAATGGAGAACTCCCCTGTTCCACTTTCAGATAGCGCCCCGAGAGGGCATACAGGGCCTGCTTCAACATCTCATCTGAAGAACAGCATCTGCCAGTATAGCTTTCACAGAGTAGTGCACTGAAGTGTCAGGCTGAAGGCTTAAGCCTCTGGACTGGGGTTTGACCCCACAACTTTCTGACTCAGAGGCAAGCGTGTTCCCACTGAGTCATGGCTCATTTGATCATGTGAAAATCCTATTCTTGCCACAGGTCTCGCCATCGCTCTTTCCCTCTCCCCCCTTGTTCCAACCAGGTCTAAAAGAAAAAGACTTGCATTTAAATAGCGCCTTTCACGCCGGACGTCTCAAAGCACTTAACAGCCAATTAAGTACTTTTGGAGTGTAGTCACTGTCATAATGTAGGAAACGCGGCAGCCAATTTGTGCACAGCAAGCTCCCACAAACAGCAGTATGATAATGACTAGATAATCTGTTTTCGTGATGTTGGTTGAGGGATAAATATTGGCCCCAGGACACTGGGGATAACTCACCTGCTCTTCTTCGAAATAGTGCCATGGGATCTTTTACATCCATTTGAGGGAGCAGATAGGGCCTCGGTTCAATAGCACTCCCTCAGCACTGCACTGGGAGTGCCAGCCTGGAGTTTTTTTGTGCCCAAGTCCCTGGAGTGGGACTCGAACCCACAACCTTCTAACTCAGAGGCGAGAGTGCTACCCACTGAGCCACAGATTTCCCTGTTCTTGAAGCTGAAGCACTACAACATCAAAAACGAGTATTTATATAGCAATTTCAACATAGTAAAAAAGTCCCAAGATGCTTCACAGGAACGCTATAAAACAAAATTTGACACCGAGACATAAGCAGAAATTACGATAGGTGACCAAAAGCTTAGTCAATGAAGTAGGAGTACCTGAAATAAGTAAATAAAGTCGGGTGAATGTTCATCACAGACTGTCTCCTTCACGTACGTCAGGTGTGGTATTAGTTACTTGAACAAAGAAATGTGATCCTTCCTGTCGATATTGCAACCTCGGCTGGATGGTGACTCCGGAGTTATTTCCATTGAAGATTGTCTCCCGTCTCTGCACATGTAGTTTGTTTATGGGGATAGTGGCGGTGCTGTTACAACAGGCCTAACATTCGGGGAAGTCAAATGACCAAGCAATAATTGGGAGGGGGACCCGGGATGTCAGAGGCCCATCTCAGTGCACCGCGCTGCTTCCAGGTGTGTTGGTGATATTTCTGGCAAAGTTCAAATGGTTTTGGTACATGATCAATGTTATTTCTTGGGGCCATATATTGGGGTGGGTGAGGAGCTGTCGTGGTATCTGTATCTTGGAATTTTCTGTTGCTGGAATGTGATGGGGTAAACATTGTAGGAAGCGACTGGGTAGAATTTCTTGTTGTGGCGTGTGATGGAGAAATTGAAATTGGGAAGAAAGATTTTGCAATAACGGTTGGGTGAACAATAAAATGGGACATGACCAATTAGAAATAAATAAATGCAGAAACAACTTGTATTTAGGGCACCACGTACATCGCAGCAAGTTACCGTCAGGTGACATCCTGCCAAAGGTAGACTCTATCGGGTCTCAACAGCAGCAACGGGTGCGAGCGATGCTCCTCCACGGAGCCAGGTGTGTCACAGAGGCCGAGCATCAGCGGAGATGTGAGGGGAGCTGTCTGAAGGTGGGGGTGGGGTCGGAGAAAGTCTCTCTGAAATCAGCGGCACAAGTCAGCGCGAAGATTTGAGTGCAGAACACACGGAGCGGTTTGAGAGGGAGCGTCAGTGTGGGGCCAGTTGGAGCCCCTTGCGAGAGACCCTCAGCGGCAGGTCGGCGGCCATGGGCAGTGTGGCGACATGCCACGGCAAGGTACAGCGCGAGCTGGTGCAGGAGGGCGACGGCAGCGAAGAGTGACGTCATCAAGGTCCAGGTCGGTGATTGGAGCGTGGGCAGGTACAGCAGGAGCGGCGAGGTCGGGGTAAAGGAGCGGCGAGAGATTATAGAGGGATGTGATTGGGGCCCAGGAGAGGCGAGAGTTCAGGGCCCGAAGAGTCGAGGGCCCAGGGGCAGCACGGGCCCAGCCCACACTGCGATATGCACGCGCACTAGGTCCGTGCAGCAGAGCAGGTCTCCAGTTGTCCTGGTCAACCCTTGCCACTGGACCAAGACCTAACTCTGTCAAGTCTGTGTTGTGGCTGGTGTGCAACAGCCACCCCACGTTAAAAAAATCCACGCACAGGCATCTTCCACCCTGGAATATTAGGTCCTTCACTGAAACACCTGTGAACTCATCCTTTTTTGGCGTGGAAGCAAGTCATCCTCGTTTCGAGGGACTGCCTATGATGATGATGATGATATAGCGACTTTAACGTGGTAAAACATCCCAAGGCGCTTCACAGGAGTATTACAAGACAAAAAATTTGAGACCGAGCCATACAAGAATGAGAGGTGATCTTATCGAAAGGTATTAGATTATGAGGGGGCTTGACAGGGTGGATGCAGAGAGGATGTTTCCACTGATGGGGGAGACTAGAACTAGAGGGCATAATCTTAGAATAAGGGGCCGCCCATTTTAAAACTGAGATGCGGAGGAATTTCTTCTCTGAGGGTTGTAAATCTGTGGAATTTGCTGCCTCAGAGAGCTGTGGAAACTGGGACATTGAATAAATTTAAGACAGAAATAGACAGTTTCTTAAACGAAAAGGGGATAAGGGGTTATGGTGAGCGGGCGGGGAAGTGGAGCTGAGTCCATGATCAGATCAGCCATGATCTTATTGAATGACGGAGCAGGCTCGAAGGGCCGTATGTTCTATGCCTGTTCCTATTTCTTATATAGTTATGTTCTTATATAAGGAGAAATTAGGGCAGATGACCGAAAGCTTGGTCAAAGAGGTCGGTTTTAAGGAGCGCCTTAAAGGAGGAAAGAGGTAGAGAGGCGGAGAGGTTTAGGGAGAGAGTGCCAGAGCTTAGGGCCAGGCAGCTGAAGACACAGCCACCAATGGTGGAGTGATTATAATCAGGGATGCTCAAGAGGGCAGAATTCGAGGAGCGCATTGATTTCAGAGAGTTGTGGGGTTGGAGGAGATTACAGAGATAGGAAGGGGCGAGGCCATGGAGGGATTTGAAAAGAAGGATGAGAATTTTAAAATTGAGGCGTTTCTTAACCAGGAGCCAATATAGGTCAACGAGCACAGGGGTGATGCATGAGCGGAACTTGGTGCGAGTTAGGACACGGGCTGCCGAGTTTTGGATAACCTCAAGTTTATGTGGGAATCGAATGTGGGAGGCCTTTGGAATAGTCTAGTCTGGAGGTAACAAAGGCATGGATGGGGGTTTCAGCAACGGATGAGCCAAGGCAATTTAACCAGTGAGGGGCTAAAGGCATTTAATGATGAGGAAGAGAAGAATTGACAAAGACACTAAGCACATATCATACACAACACAATTTATCATAAACCGATGTCTTGTTGCCCATTTATCCCCTTTATTTTTCACACAAAGGCACCTCCTTTGCGGGCTCAGTCCTATAACCACTGGGCATGCTTGGATATCTCATCCAAGTGCCCAGTGCATGACAACAGGCTGTTTGTCAGCCGGGTTATCACAGCCGAGCATGATGCTGTGCTCCCGCAACATCTACACACAAGCACTTTTAATTGTGCTAACCTGTGCCAACTATGCGAACCAGATGAGCAGCTCAGAGCATCTCCTGGTCTTTTGGGATTGACTCGATCAGTCATTTGCAAGTCCAGGATGTATAGGATTGTCAGACATACATTTCCGATGGCTTGGCCTTATTTTGTCTCTCATCAGTGATACCGCATTATTATATTTTTTCATTTTCATTTGCTTTTCAGTTTCCCTTCAGTACCCTCTCTCTCAATTTTATTTTAAAGTAAACTTTTTTTTTAAACCCTCAGCCTTCCCAGGTCACATAACACCTACTGCTCTGGCCACTAGGAGGAGCACATGAGCGTGCAGACAATGCCCTCACGGATTTGCCTCTCCTTCCCTGCGGACAGGGTTGGCCTTAGCGGTGGGCGACCGCCTCGGGCACTGTGGTCAGGGGGGCGCCACGGTCAGGAGGGTCCGACATTAACAACTTCGGCTTCTGCGAAGAACTTAGCGATCTCCAAAGTCTGCTTCCAACGGACTGACGTGCTCCTCCAGGAGACCAAACCAAGTTTCAAGAGCAAGTTCTCAAACTCATGGATAGCATTCAGGATCCCGTAAACCGTGCCTGTATCGGGGCGATGGATAATGTTATATATCTGGACTTGTATATACTCTGTACAGCTACCAGAGGGCTCATTCCCCGGAGTCCCAAGGGATCTCATAATCCCTTGGGAGCACAGGTATTTAAGGAGGCTTCACAGTTTGGAGAGGCACTCTGGACACCTGCAATAAAAGACTAAGGTCACACTTCACTTTGAGCTCACAGTGCCCAGTCTGACTCTTTCTCCATACACTACAACTGGCAAAGAGAGCGCTGCCAAATGAAGGGCGCGATCCTCCTCACCGTCTGTGGGGCACAAACGTATGGCCTCATGAAGAATCTGCTCACTCCAGCGAAACCCACGGAGAAATCGTACGACGATTTGTGCACACTGGTCCGAGAGCATTTGAAACCGAAGGAAAGCGTTCTGATGGTGAGGTACCGGTTCTACACCTACAAAAGATCTGAAGGCCAGGAAGTGGCGAGTTATGTCGTCGAGCTAAGGCTCCTTGCAGGACATTGCGAATTTGAAGGACATTTGGAGCACATGCTCAGAGACTTTTTCGTACTTGGCATTGACCACGAAACCATACTTCACATTGACCACGAAACCATACTTCACAAACTTTTGACTGTACAGACCCCAACCTTGAGTAAGGCCATAGTGATAGCCCAGACGTTCATTGCCACCAGAGACAATACTAAGCAAATCTCTCAGCACACAAGTGCTGCTACAAGTACTATGAACAAAGTGATGATGTTTTCGAACCGTAACGTACTTGCAACACACATACTTGCAGCTACACGTCCGCAGATATCTGAGAGTCCACTATCAAGGGTGATGAATGCAAGGCCATTAACACCTTGTTGGCGCTGCGGGGGTGATCATCGTTTCCATTTATGCCGATTCAAAGGATACATTTGCAAGGGCTGTGGAACAATGGAACACCTCCGAGTGTGCCGGTGAGCTGCTAGGCCTGCTAAATATGCAAACCACCATGTTGCAGAGGAGGACAGATCCATGGAGGATCACGACGAAACAGAACCTCTGATAGAGGAGGCAGAGTACACGTTCGCCATGAATTGTCCCCCGATAATGCTGAATGTTGAACTAAATGGACTCCCGGTGTCAATGGAGCTGGACACGGGCATGAGCCAGTCCATCATGGGCAAAAAGACTTTCGAAAGATTGTAATGCAACAAGGCCTCAAGGCCAGTCTTAACTCCAATTCACACAAAACTAAGAAGTTACACGAAAGAACTGATTGCTGTAATCGGCAGTGCTACCGTAAAGGTCTCCTACGATGGAGCAGTGCACAAGCTACCACTCTGGGTGGTCCCGTGCGATGGTCCCACGCTGTTCAGCAGGAGCTGGCTGGGAAAGATACGCTGGAACTGGGCCGACATCCGAGCGCTATCGCCCACTGACGACACTTCGTGTGCACAGGTCTTAAACAAATTTCCTTCGCTGTTCGAACCAAGGAGCAAAAGTGCAGATCCACCTAATGCCAGGGGCACGACCCATCCATCACAAGGTGAGAGCAGTGCCGTACATGATGGGAGAAAGGGTAGAAATTTAAATCGACCTGCTACAAAGAGAGGGCATCATCTCACCGAGTGGGCCAGTCCTAATGTCCCAGTCCTCAAGGGAGACAGCACCGTCAGAATCTGTGGCGATTACAAAGTAACTATCAATCGTTTCTCCCTGCAGGAACAATACCCACTTCCAAAAGCCGACGACCTCTTTGCAACACTGGCGGGAGGAAAGACGTTCACAAAGCTGGATCTGACCTCAACCTACATGACGCAGGAACTGGAGGAATCATCAAAGGCCCTCACCTGCATCAACACGCACAAAGGTCTTTTTGTTTATAACAGATGCCCGTTTGGAATCTGATCAGCAGCGACGATATTCCAGAGAAACATGGAAAGTTTATTGAAGTTGGTCCCGCACACCGTGGTCTTCCATCTTGGTCGCAGGTCGGAACACAGTCGAGCATCTGCAGAACCTAGAGGAGGTTCTTAGACGGCTCAACCACGTGGGGCTCAGGTTAAAACACTCGGTGAGTTTTCCTGGCGAAATCCCAATGGAGTTCCTGGGAAGGAGGATTGCGGCGGACGGCATCAGCCCCACCAACGCGAAGACGGAGGCAATCGAGAACGCACCGAGGCCACAGAACCTGACGGAGCTGCTGTCGTTTCTGGGTCTCTTGAACTACTTTGGTAACTTCTTACAGGGTCTCAGCACCCTGCTAGAACCACTAGATGTCTTACTACGAAAAGTGGGTGAATGGGTTTGGGGCAAAAGCCAAGAAAATGCCTTTGTAAAAGCGAGAAAATTGTTATGCTCAAACAAATTGCTTACCCGATGTGATGGTGAGCGACAACAGGCCATGTTTTACCAGCGTGAAGTTCAAAGAATTCATGACCCATAACGGGATCAAACATGTCACATCTGCCCCATTTAAACCAGCATCCAATGGTCAGGCAAAGAGAGCAGTGCAAACCATCAAGCAAGGCTTGAAGAGGTTAACTGAAGGCTCAGTGCAGACTCGCCTATCCCGAGTCCTGCTTAGCTACCGCACGAGACCACACGCACTCAACTCACTGGGATCCCACCTGCTGAACTGCTCATGAAAGAGCACTTCAGTCAAGGCTCTGGTTAGTTTACCCTGATCTACATGAACAGGTAGAGAGCAGGTGGCTTCAACAAAGTGCATACCATGATGGCACAAATGTGTCATGCGAGATTGAAGTCAATGATCCTGTATTTGTATTAAATTATGGGGAAGGTCCCAATTGGCCAAAGAGGCATTGTTGTGGCCAAAGAGGGGAGTAGGGTGTTTTGGGTCAAACTTTCAAATGGACTCATTCACCGGAAACACTTGGACCAAATCAAACTCAGATTTACGGACTATCCTGAGCAACCCACCTTGGACCCTACCTTTTTTGATCCCCCAACACACACACCAGTGGCAACCGGCACCACGGTTGACCACGAAGCAGAACTCATCATCCACAGCAGCCCTGCAGGGCCCAATACACCAGGCAGCCCAGCAAGGCCAGCTGCACAGCAGCCCAGCGAGGGCCCAACAAATAGCTCAACAACACCAGCTTTCACACCGAGTCGATCAACCAGGGCAAGAAGGGCCCCAGATTGACTCACAGTGTAAATAGCTACACTATTGACTTTGGGAGGGGAATGGTGTTATGTATCTGGACTTGTATTTACTCTGTACAGCCACCAGAGGGCTCATTCCCTGGAGTCTCAAGGGATCTCATAATTCTTTGGGAGCACAGGTATTTGAGAGTGCTTCACAGGTTGGAGAGGCACTCTGGACACCTGCAATAAAAGACTAAGGTCACACTTCACTTTGAGCTCACAGTGTCCAGTCTGACTCTTTCTCCATACACTACATTTAACACTCAGGATCCCGTTAACCGTGCCTATATCGGGGGCGATGGATGGAGCTCAGGATCCCGTTAACCGTGCCCGTATCGAGGGCAATGGATGGAGCTCAGGATCCCGTTAACCATGCCCGTATCGAGGGCAATGGATGGAGCTCAGGATCCCGTTAACCGTGCCCGTATCAGGGGCGATGGATAGCGCTCACCATCCCGTTAACCGTGCCCGTATCGGGGACAATGGATAGTGCTCACCATCCCGTTAACCGTGCCCGTATCGAGGGCGATGGATAGCGCTCACCATCCCGTTAACCGTGCCCATATCGAGGGCGATGGATAGCGCTCACCATCCCGTTAACCATGCCCGTATCGAGGGCGATGGATAGCGCTCACCATCCCGTTAACCGTGCCCGTATTGGGGGCGAGCAGCGAGAGGTGCTTCTCGAAGTTGAAACTCACAAAAACATTTTGCGATCAACCCTGGGAGACATCAGGCTCCCTCCGCTGGCCATCCTGTCTATCGAGAATGATGTGGCTCAAAACATCACGGTAAACAAAGATTTTTTTTTTATTTTTTTATTTGTGATCATTATTTATTAGTTTAGTGTTTAATTTAATGTTTTGTTTATTTGTCACTTAGCTATATTTTTTTATGACTTATATACTTTATTATTTAAATTATAAAACACATGTGAGTTTACAGCTTTATTTCTAAAACTTTCGCTAATACTACGACATACTTAAACTCATAGAAAGGGCACCATTTTCCCCAAGGAGACCCGGACTGTGGGCAAGTGGCCAGCCTCTATTTGGCTGCTCCCCACATCAACAGGATGACATTATATACCCAGTAGACCTGGTGTCATATCAGCATCCCGCAACAGCTGAGGTTCCTCTTGTCAATACTTGCAGACAAATCCCATTGATACTGACTTTTTCCACTTTTTCAATTTTTATATAAACTCAAGCTTCCCTCCCAGGTTAAATCATTTACCCTGAAAGTACTAAGTTTTGTATTGAAGTCTTTTGAATGAATGGCCATAGAGCATTATTCCAAGCATTAGAGTGGGTTTGATATCAGGATCCCTTAGAACGATCAAATGAACACACATAATTATTCACGTTAAGATATTTTTGTGTTTTGCTTTTGTTCAGGAAACAGGGTAGGGGCACTAACCAGTTTCCCCTGAAGAAGATAAAACCGAGAGTTATCCATGGACTGCTCTGGTCAACGACCTAGTGCTGAGTTATTGCTTTCGTACCTTCACACTGTATCCTCGGAGAATAGTGAAAAGTAGGGGAAGGATTCACAAACTGGATTACAGTCTGACAGACCATAGGAACATACGAACAGGATGAGGCCATTCAGCCCCTCGAGCCTGTTCCGCCATTCAATAAGATCATGGCTGATCTCCGACCTAACTTCATATTCCTCAATATCTTTGGTTAACAGAAAGCTATCAATCTCCGATTTCAAATTAACAATTGATCTCGCATCAATTCCTGTTTGTAGAAGAGAGTTCCAAACTTCTACCACCCTTTGTGTGGAGAAGTATTTCCTAAATTCACTTCCGAAAGGTCTGGCTCTAATGTTTAGACTATGCCCCCTAGTCCTAGAATCCCCAATGCGCGGGAATAATTTCTCTCTATCTACCCTGTGTGTTCACAGAAACATAGAAAATAGGTGCAGGAGCAGGCCATTCGGCCCTTCGAGCCTGCACCACCATTCAATAAGATCATGGTTGATCATTCCCCTCAGTACCCCTTTCCTGCTTTCTCTCCATACCCCTTGATTACTTTAGCCGTAAGGGCCATACCTAACTCCCTCTTGAATATATCCAATGAACTGGCATCAACAACTCTCTGCGGTAGGGAATTCCACAGGTTAACAACTCTCTGAGTGAAGAAGTTTCTCCTCATCTCAGTCCTAAATGGCTTACCGCTTATCCTTAAACTGTGTCCTCTGGTTCTGGGCTTCCCCAACATCGGGAACATTCTTCCTGCATCTAACCTGTCCTGTCGTGTCAGAATTTTATATGTTTCTATGAGATCCCTCTCATCCTTCTAAACTCCAGGTGAATACAGGCCCAGTTGATCCAGTCTCTCCTCATATGTCAGTCCTGCCATCCCAGGAATCAGTCTGGTGAACCTTCGCTGAACTCCCTCAATAGCAAGAACGTCCTTCCTCAAATTAGGAGACCAAAACTGAACACAATATTCCAGGTGAGGCCTCACCAAGGGCCTATACAACTGCAGTAAGACCTCCCTGCTCCTATACTCAAATCCCCTAACTACAAAGGCCAACATACCATTTGCCTTCTTTACTGCCTGCTGTACCTGCATGCCAACTTTCAATGACTGATGAACCATGACACCCAGGTCTCGTTGCACCTCCCTTTTTTCTAATCTGCCGCCATTCAGATAATATTCTGCCTTCCTGTTTTTGCCCCCAAAGTGGATAACCTCACATTTATCCACATTATACTGCATCTGACATGCATTTGTCCACTCACCTAACCTGTCCAAGTCACCCTGCAGTCTCTTAGCGTCCTCCTCACAGCTCACACCGCCACCCAGCTTAGTGTCATCTGCAAACTTGGAGATATTACACTCAATTCCTTCATCTAAATCATTAATGTATATTGTAAATAGCTGGGGTCCCAGCACTGAACCCTGCGGCACCCCACTAGTCACTGCCTGCCATTCTGAAAAGGACCCGTTTATCCCGACTCTCTGCTTCCTGTCTGCCAACCAGTTCTCTATTCACGTTAGTACATTACCCCCAATACCATGTGCTTTAATTTTGCACACCAATCTCTTGTGTGGGACATTGTCAAAGGCCTTTTGAAAGTCCAAATACACCACATCCACTGGTTCTCCCTTGTCCACTCTACTAGTTAAACCTCAAAAAATTCTAGAAGATTTGTCAAGCATGATTTCCCTTTCATAAATCCATGCCGATTTGGACCGATCCTGTTACTGCTTTCCAAATGCGTTGCTATTTCATCTTTAATAATTGATTCCAACATTTTCCCCACCACTGATGTCAGGCTAACCAGTCTATAATTACCCATTTTCTCTCTCCCTCCTTTTTTAAAAAGTGGTGTTACATTAGCTCCAGTCCATAGGAACTGATCCAGAGTTGACAGACTGTTGGAAAATGATCAATGCATCCATTATTTCTAGGGCCACTTCCTTAAGTACTCTGGGATGTAGACTATCAAGCTCCGGGGATTTATCGGCCTTCAATCCCATCAATTTCCCTAACACAATTTCTCACCTAATAAGGATTTCCTTCAGTTTCTCCTTCTCAATAGACCCTCGGTCCCCTAGTATTTTCGGAAGGTTATTTGTGTCTTCCTTCGTGAAGACAGAACCAAAGTATTTGTTCAACTGGTCTGCCATTATAAATTGTTCCCCATTATAAATTCACCTGATTCTAACTGCAAGGGACCTACGTTTGTCTTTACTAATCTTTTTCTCTTCACATATCTTTAGAAGCTTTTGCAGTCAGTTTTTATGTTCCCGACAAGCTTCCTCTCGTACTCTATTTTCCCCCTCCTGATTAAACCCTTAGTCCTCCTCTGTTGAATTCTAAATTTCTCCCAGTACCTTGGGTTTTCTGCTTTTTCTGGCTAATTTATATGCCTCTTCCTTGGATTTAACACTATCCTTCATTTTCCTTGTTAGCCACGGTTGAGCCACCTTCCCCGTTTTATTTTTACTCCAGACAGGGATGTACAATTGTTGAAGTTCATCCATGTGATCTTTAAATGTTTGCCATTGCCTATCCACCATCAACCCTTTAAGTATCACTCGCCAGTCTATTCTAGCCAATTCATGTCTCATACCATCAAAGTTACCTTTCCTTAAGTTCAGAACCCTAGTCTCTGAATTAACTGTGTCACTCTCCATCTTAATAAAGAATTCTACCATATTATGGTCACTCTTCTCCAAGGGGCCTCGCACAACAAGATTGCTAATTAGTCCTTTCTCATTACACATCACCCAGTCTAGGATGGCCAGCCGTCTAGTTGGTCCCTCGACATATTGGTCTAGAAAACCATCACTAATACACTCCAGGAAATCCTCCTCCACCGTATTGCTACCAGTTTGGTTAGCCCAATCTATATGTAGATTAAAGTCGTCCATGATAACTGCTGTACCTTTATTGCACGTATCCCTAATTGCTTGTTTGATGCTGTCCCCAACCTCACTACTACTGTGTGGTGGTCTGTACACAACTCCCACTAGCATTTTCTGCAGCTCCACCCATACAGATTCCGCATCAGCCAATCTAATGTCCTTTCTTACTATTGCGTTAATTTCCTCTTTAACCAGCAACGCCACCCCACCTCCTTTTCCTTTCTGTCTATCCTTCCAGAATGTTGAATACCCCTGGATGTTGAGTTCCCAGCCTTGGTCACCCTGGAGCCATGTCTCCGTGATGCCAATTATATCATATTCATTAATTGCTGCCTGTGCAGTTAATTCATCCACTTTATCACGAATACTCGTTGCATTGAGGCACAGAGCCTTCAGGCTTGTCTTTTTAACACACTTTACTCCTTTAGAATTTTGCTGTAATGTGGCCCTTTTTGATTTTTGCCTTGGGTTTCTCTGCCCTCCACTTTTACTTTTCTTCTTTCTATCTTTTGTTTCTGCCCCCATTCTACTTCCCTCTGTCTCCCTGCATTGGTTCCCATCCCCCTGCCATATTAGTTTAACCCCTCCCCAACAGCACGAGCAAACACTCCCCCGAGGACATTGGTTCTGGACTTGCCCAGGTGCAGTCCGTCTGGTTTGTACTGGTCCCACCTCCCCCAGAGCCGGTTCCAATATCCTAGGAATTTGAATCCCTCCCTTCTGCACCACTCCTCAAGCCACGTATTCATCTGAGCTATCCTGCGATTCCGACTCTGACTAGCATGTGGCACTGATAGCAATCCTGAGATTACTAATTTTGAGGTCCTACTTTTTAATTTAACTCCTAGCTCCCTAAATTCACCTTGTAAGACCTCATCCCGTTTTTTAATTATATCGTTGGTACCTATATGCACCTCGACAACTGGCTGTTCACCCGCCGCCTCCAAAATGTCCTGCAACCGCTCTGAGACATCCTTGACCCTTGCACCAGGGAGGCAACATACCATCCGAGAGTCTCGGTTGCGGCTGCAGAAACGTCTATTCCCCTTACAATAGAATCCCCTACCACTATAGCTCTCCCACTCTTTTTCCTGCCCTCCTGTACAGCATAGCCACCCACAGTGCCATGAACTTGGCACCATTCAGATAATATTCTGCCTTCCTGTTTTTGCCACCAAAGTGGATAACCTCACATTTATCTACATTATACTGCATCTGCCATGCATTTGCCCACTCACCTAACTTGTCCAAGTCACCCTGCAGCCTCTTAGCATCCTCCTCACAGCTCACACCACCACCCAGCTTGGTGTCATCAGCAAACTTGGAGATATTACATTCAATTCCTCTTAATACCTTGAAAACGTCGATCAATTCACCCCTTAACCTTCTAAATTCTAGGGAATACAACCCTAATTTGTGTCGTCTCTCCTCGTAACTTAACCCTTGAAGTCCGGGTATCATTCTGCGATGGGAACGCTCCTTCCAGGTTATAATCATCTTTATACCAGCCGAGAGGGTGGATAGTTCTGTGTGGCGGGAGCGTTTTATGGGCTCCCACAGCCCACACGGGTCCCAAACCCACCACACAGGAGTCTCCCCACTGGATTCAAGAGTCGGAGCCCGATCGCCACTCACTGAGACTGTTTGGAACAGGGTTTGATCTCTGCACCTTCAGACTCAGAAGCGGGAATGCTACCACTAAGATAAAGGTTCACTCTTCCCTCGGGGCAGAACTGCAGCACAGGCCATCGGGTACAATGTCCACTTGGCCATTTGATTGGGGGAGGGGGGGGGGAGGCTTTCCAGTTAACCAACACCTCAATTTCAAAATTCTCATCCTTATTTTCAAATCCCCCCATGGCCTCGCCCCTCCCTATTTCTGTAATCTCCTCCAGCCCCATAACCCGCCACCGCCCCCATCTCTAATCTCCTTCTGTTATGTATTTAAGCTCCTTGCAACCTGTATTACACTACCACCAGAGGGCCTACCTGTTGGAGTCCCAAGGGATCCCAGCAACCATTGGGAACACAGTATATAAACAGGCCACCCACAAGGTACCTGCACTCTGGAGTCTTATTAAAGGAGCTAAGGCCACACTTGCTCATTGTTCACAGTACTCAGTATCAACCTTTATTATGACTGCATCACCTCCAGCCCCCGCCACCCCACCCCCCACCCCCAGAGATGTCTGCCCTCTTGGGCATCCCTGATTATAATCGCTCCATTAGTGGTGGCCATGTTGCTGCCTGGGCCCTAAGCACTGGAACTCCCTCCCTAAACCTCTCCGCCTCTCTTTCCTTCTTCAAGACGCTTCTTAAAACCTACCTCTTTGACCAAGCTTTGCACTAATTTATATTTATGCGGCTTGGTGTCAAATTTTTCATCTTATAATCCTCCTGTGTAGCGCCTTGGGACATTTCACTACGTTAAAGGCGCTATATAAATACAAGTTGTTGTTGTTAAGGCAGTAAGTAGGCGACCGAGGCAGAAGGAGAACTTTGCAGGTGCAATCCCCAGCGTGTGAAGATTGCCACTGTGACTGCCCAGCCCTTCTTGCTCCCTACATCTTCAGCCTGTTCAAATCAAGGGTCAGTGTGGAAGCTTTTACTCTCTAATTACTGAAAAATAAAACACTGCAATTAAAGCCAACATGATTGCATTGATTTATAACCTTTTGGGGCTTTTTTCCCTTGATATTTTGTATTTTGTCCCAGCTCTACCGTCTCGAGGTCTCACTGCACCAGCCAAGCAACCTGCTCCCAAGTCCTCGGCAAGTGCGATGCCGCAATGGCTTCTTCGGCACAACCAAAGTGGCTGGGGTTTTATTGCCTCCCCCGTGGAGAGCATTTTTTGGATTGAGAAACCCGGGTGAGGGATCGGGGCCACCAAGTTTGGAAACACGAGGAGGGAAGCCAAGAAAGAGTGTTTGAGAGGCGGCAAGCTTGAGCTTCAAAAGCATGCGAGGAAGGAAAGACTTTGGGGGTGGTAAGGTATTCTGCTGATTTGAGGATCCGAGAAAGAATGACTTGGAGTGAGAGATGGGTGCATTGGCTCTTGCTTTGAACATGCTGAGGATGTGAGGAGGAGAAATAGCAGTTAAGAAACGTCTGCTCAATAGTTTCTCGAATGGTAGTTGGTTGGAGGTTTAGAGGGGATTTTGAGGGGAACTGTCTTCACCCGAAGGGTGGTGGGGGTCTGGAACTCACTGCCCGAAAGGGTGGTAGAGGCAGAAGCCCTCACCACATTTAAAAAGTACTTGGATGTGCAATTAGAGTGCAGCAACCTGCAGGGCTACGGACCAAGAGCTGGAAAGTGGGATTAGGCTGGATAGCTCTTTGTCGGCCGGCCCGGACACGATGGGCCGAAATGGCCTCCTTCCACGCTGTAAATTTCTAGGAATGGCCCATCTAAGATTGGGAAGTCACCCATGTGGGAAATTGCTGCCATTAAAGCTTTGATAGGCATCACCAAACCACCCTGTTCACGTGGGTAGGTCACCTTAATACAAACACAATATTCTCATGTTTATCAAACAGGTAAGCCACTGTTAACACCTCCACAAGTTAAAATGTGGTTAGATATTCAGTATGGAAATAAATCCTGTTGCTTTTTAAATGACTCATTGAAGTCAGTGGATTGCACTTGAGTCAATGACACAATCGGCAATATGATTCTGAGTAAATCTGCTGCTGTTCCAAGAATAACAAAAGCATAATGACAACGGATGGCACCTGCTTTCTTATTGATTTCTTGAATGAACACAGATGATATTACTCTGGGGCAAATCTCACGCTGACCTACCACCAAAACAATTATCTGCTTCTCTTATCAAAAGTACTTTGTTTTTAAAGTGACGAGTGAACGCATTTACATGTGCTGGGTGGACTTGTGAATCCTGCAGATCAGGGCAGCCTCGGGCTCAGTTGCCGACACGTCTCCAGATGATGTCATGAGGAAGAGGATCAGCCTAAGAACAGATCCTTGGGTATCCTCAGAGCATGGTGCGGGGAGTGGGGGGGGGGGAAGTAAGAGAGGTCATAGCTGCACATGCTGTGGCTACGATCAGATTGGTAAGAGTGGAACCAAGTGAGGGCAGTCCCACTGAGATGGGCAATGGAGGAGAGGCGCTAGGACAAGGATGGAGAGGCCAAGCACAGAATCAGAGAACCTCTCAGCGCGGAAGGAGGCCATTCGGCCCATTGTGTCTGCCCTGGCCGACCAAGAGGCTATCCAGCCTAATCCTACTTTCCAGCTCTCGGTCCGTAGCCCTGTAGGTTACGGCACTTCAGGTGCACATCCAGGTACTTTTCAAATGTGGCGAGGGTTTCTGCCACTACTACCCTTTCAGGCCGTGAGTTCCAGACCCCCCCATCACCCTCTGGGTAAAAAGATTTCCTCTCAAATCCCCTCTAAAGCTCCTACCAATTATGTCAGAGGCTGCAGTGGTGTCGAGGTGGGTCAATGCACCATATGGCCATGACCGTTTCAGTGCGGTGACAGTGGTGCAAAGTACAGCACAAGTGCCTTTCTAAATTTGGCATATGGAATGATTAGAAAAGACGTACATTTATATAGCGCCTTTCACGACCACTGGACGTCTCAAAGCCCTTTACAGCCAATGAAGTACTTTTGGAGTCACTGCTGTAATGTGGGAAACGCGGCAGCCAATTTGCACACAGCAAGCTCCCACAAACAGCAATGTGATAATGACCAGATAATCTGTCTTTGTTATGTTGATTGAGGGATAAATATTTCAAGAACACTGGGGAGAACTCCCCTGCTCGTCTTCAAAATAACGCCATGGGATCTTTTGCATCCACCCGAGGGGGCAGACGGGGCCTCGGTTTAATGTCTCATCTGAAAGACGGCACCTCAGACAGTGCAGCACTCCCTCAGCACTGCACTGGGAGTGTTGGCCTAGATTTGTGCTCAAGGCCCTGGAGTGGGACTTGAACCCACGACCTTCTGACTGCTGGGCGAGAGTGCTGCCCACTGAACCACGACTGACATTAGTGAGATTGATTTCTCCAACCAGGTTCTAAAGTTAGCTGTTTCATGCCTCTCACCACCACACATTCTCCTCTGGCTGGGACGGCTGGATAGTCTGAGCTGTGCAGTCCTCCAGCACCTATAGCAAAGGGTTCACAGATGACCTATGATGCTGAACATTTCCGTAAGATCAATCTATCAGCTGCCTATCCATCCATTCAGCCATCTGAAAGTGTTGGGAGAGCCCGTCACACTTCCAGCTACTGCAGTTCCAAATGTATATTATTAAAAAAAAGTCAGTCTTTTCCTGCTGCATTGTTGTAAAAACCCATCTGGTTCACTAATGTCCTCTAGGGAAGAAAATCTGCCGCCCTTATCCCGTCTGGCCTATATGTGACTCCAGATGCACAATGCCCTCTGAAATGGCCTAACAAGCCACTCGGTTATAGAAGGTGGCTCACCACCATCTTCTCAAAGGCAATTAGGGATGGGCAATAATTACAGCTGCATAAATACTGTGGCAACAAGACCAGGTCAGAGGCTGGGTATTCTGCAGCGAGTGACTCACATCCCGACTCCCCAAAGCCTTTCCACCATCTACAAGGCACAAGTCAGGAGTGTGATGGAACACTCTCCACTTCCAACATCACTCAAGCTGCTCAACACCATCCAGGACAAAGCAGCCCGCTTGATCCGCACCCCATCCACCACCTTCAACACTCACTCCCTCCCTCCACCACCGGCGCACCGTGGCTGCAGTGTGTACCATCTACACGATGCACTGCAGCAACTCGCCAAGGCTTCTTCGGCAGCACCTCCCAAACCAGCGACCTCTACCACCTAGAAGGACAAGGGCAGCAGGCGCATGGGAACACCACCACCTCCATCTCCACGTTCCCCTCCGAGTCACACACCATCCTGACTTGGAAATATATCGCCGTTCCTTCATCGTCGCTGGGTCACAATCCTGGAACTCCCTCCCTAACAGCACGGTGGGAGCACCTTCACCACACGGACTGCAGCGGCTCACCACCACCTTCCCAAGGGCAGTTAGGGATGGGCAATAAATGCTGGCCTTGCCAACGACGCCCACATTCCAGGAACGAATAAAAAAAAATGCTGGCTTGCCAGAGACGTCCAAATTCTGTGAATGAATTTTTTTTTAAGTGCTGCTTTTTCCAGAGTTATGAAATTACAAGCACCAGATGGGGATCTGTAATTGATCTGGAGAACTCTAGGAAAGATAAGAAGGGAAAGGTTCGCCAGGATTCCAACTCCTGGTTGATATCTCATTACCCCCTTTACTGGTCACACTACTGGTCAGCAGAGGGCAGGACAGGGCTCGGCTGTGATGCTTTCGGCAGCTGAATAGCTTTAGCCACTAACCGTCAAGGCTCACGCATGATGAATGGCCTTATAGGCGAGTATAGAGAGAGGTGACCAATGCCATGATGCCGAACCCCAGCGAGAAATCGATGCATTCCTGGAAGTTGGGTTGGGAGGGGGGGGAAACAGGAACGTGGTAGAGAACATTGGCAATGAAAATTATAAATACATTTGTTGACTCACAACTCACAATTTGGCGATCAGACAAGGTTCATGGAATCAAGTGGAGAAAATTTTCCTGTGTTTCTCTGGTGTTCCCACAATGATTGATCAGGAATGAGGATATTTAGGGAACGGTTTTAGAATCCTGTATATTAGAGAAAGATAATAAAAAAAATAAAATTTCTGCATTGTGTTCCATTATTGTTTCAGACCTTTCCTGCTCAGGGAGAGATTGATTTCTTCATCTTGATTTTGAATCGGAGTATTTTATTGCCTTACTCCCTACAAATGCAATTTTTAAAATGTTTTTAATCAATCAATTTTGCAAAATGTCTAAATAGATTCTTATTCGGATATTTACCACTGCCTTTGTGACCCAATAATTGGATCATTTCAGGTTGCCAGTCAGAAGAGAGGTCATCTTTTACAAATGCAGCTTGCAGTGAATATTGGATTCATTCTTTGTCCTGTTGAAATACATATTCATGGCGTTATCCACGTTTTCCATCAGAGGATCTGGTTCCTAACCCACACCAGGTCTTCTCGCAAGATCAAGGTCACACGACAGGTTTGAAGGATGCCCTTCTGGCACCATGATCTCATCGTCTCAGAATACTCACCCTTCCATTTCACTACCTGGATCTTTCCAAAATGTCTTGGCCTCGCCCATCAAATCAACCCAGCTGTAGATCACCTTCAGTGTAAAATAAATAACTGACCCTGTGCTCTTTGATCCCGCCGCTTCAGTGCACCTGAAAGTCGCGCTCTGGGTTTCCATTCTCTATGCTGCAAAGGATCTTCTCGGCCTTGATAAGGCCTCTTCCAGGAAGTCTCGTTTGCAGCCTGAATGACCCTAGCTTATCGAATCACCTTCATAGCTCATCCTTCTAATACCGAGCAGCATCCTTGTTGCCAGCAGCTATTGACAATATTTGACTTATTTTTTTAAAATCCTCTCATCAGTGATATTTTCCAGCTGATGGACAGGTCGGAGGACATTTGCTGCTTTTACTATTAACAACACATATTTAAGTGCATTTTAACAACTAATCTGATTTTTGAACAGCTCTAAAATACATAAGGTAAAAGCATTGTACACCACCACACCCTAGCGGGGGGAGTTAATCATTTATCTTATATTAGT
Organism: Pristiophorus japonicus; assembly: GCF_044704955.1. Lineage (NCBI taxonomy): Eukaryota > Metazoa > Chordata > Chondrichthyes > Pristiophoridae > Pristiophorus > Pristiophorus japonicus. Next base: position 43,327,599 of record NC_091998.1, read on the forward strand.
TGTTGTGCTAAGGGAGTGCTGCACTGTCGGAGGTGCCGTCTTTCAGATGAGACGTTAAACCGAGGCCCTGTCTGCTCTCTCAGGTGGACGTAAAAGATCCCACGGCATTATTTCGAAGAAAAGCAGGGGAGTTATCCCCAGTGTCCTGGCCAATATTTGTCCCTCAGTCAACAGAACAAAAACAGATTGGGTGGTCATTTATTTTAGTTTATTGGAGTACAATAGATGGATGGAGTGTCTTCAGCTGTGGAAAGATGTACCTGAGCCCAAATCTTGTACAGCTGCTTAGAAGAAATCAGTCTCTAGGAGTCTTGTTACTAATGGTTTCGTGCAATTTGAACCATTTGACAATTGTTCTGTTTCACACATCATTTTCGGTGGAAATAATCTGTTCAAAACCTCTGTTGTGTGAAGGATTGAGTGCAAGTACTTGATTCTACATGTTATCTTGGATGAAATGCCGCACTTGGAAATACTGACCTGGTCAAGCTTGTCCTGTTGCACGAGACAGACCGATTCATTCCTCCTCCCCGGAGAGTGTAGATTCTTGGCCCACAATTTCAAAAAGGTACCAGCTGCGATGCTTGTGTTTACATCCAAGCACGAGGTCCGTACGTGTGAGCCCAGGCAGGGAGTGCTAGCCGGGCCACTGCATCCCCATCGACCAGGAGTTACTGGACATCAGGCAGAAACCGGACCCCTGGCCAGGTTTTTCACCCTCCCCAGCCAGAGGACCCCAAAGCCAATGGCCGTCACCCAATCGCTGGCCTAGTTGAGAACAGCTGACCTTGTACCAATTAATTGTTTAAAAATAAATTCTCCAAGATTCTAGTTTCATCAAACTTGGAAATCCGGACAATGTCCGGGTGAGGCATAGGTTCCTTTTTGGTCTTATTCTTTTCACATATCTGTGGTAAGTTTTATCAGAAATTGTGTATCAGTTTGAACATTGTAAGGAAAGCCGGGTTATAAGAATTAGGAGCAGGATTCGGCCATTCGGCCCCTCGAGCCTGCTCCGCCATTCAATAAGATAATGGCTGATCTACCTCAACTCCACTTTCCCGCATTGTCCCCATATCCCTTGATACCCTTAGTATCTAAAAATACTTCGATCTCTGTCTTGTATATACTCAACGACTGAGCCTCCACAGTCCTCTGGGGTAGAGAATTCCAAAGACTCACCACACTTTGAATGAAGAAATTTTTTCTCATCTCAGTCCTAAATGGCCGACCCCTTATTCTGAGACTGTGACCCCTGGTTCTAGACTCCCCCAGCCAGGGGGAAAACAGCCTCTCAGCATTTACCCTGTCAAGCCCTTTAAGAATTTTATATGTTTCAATCAGATCACCTCTTATTCTTCTAAGCTCGAGGGAATATAGGCCTAGTCTACTCATAGGACAATCCCCCCCGAGGAATCAGAATCCAGGGTCAGAGGTATTTAGAGAGGAACAGGTCTGTTGTTGAAGACCCAGCCAGGTAGAGCAAGCACGCCATCAGTCTACTGACCCATGTTGTCTAATAATATATTTGGAGAGCGGTGTTGTGTTCTGTGATGATTAAAAGATTTACAAATGAACACAAGGCATGTGACCTTTCCAAGTGAAATGAGATATTGATTTATTTGGAAGTTTTTCAGGTGGAAGAGACAGAGGTAGCATATGAAAAAGTTAATTTGGCTGTGGTAATATATTCATCATTAAGGTGCACAGCAGATGAAAAGAGTATCTGATTTGATGCATTAGGTTTACCTTGCTGGTTTAAATGCTGTGGGACAGCATCACACTAGCAGCTGTGCATGTCAAACAGAGTTAGGTGCTGGGGCATGCCAATCATTGCCCGAGGTGCCAGCCGTGGCTCAGTGGGCAGCACTCTCGCCTCAGAGTCACAACACTAGGGGTTCAAGTCCCACTCCAGAGACTTGAGCACTCTGTCCAGGCTGACTCTCCAGTGCAGTGCTGAGGGAGTGCTGTACTGTCGGAGGTGCCGCCTTGCAGATGAGACATTAAACCGAGGCCCCGTCTGCTCTCTCAGGTGGACGTAAAAGATCTCGAGGAAGAGCAGGTGAGTTATCCCCGGTGTCCTGGCTAATATTGATCCCTCAAACAGCATCACTGAAAAACAGATTATGTGGCCATTATCACATTGCTGTTTGTGGGAGCTTGCTGTGCGCATATTGGCTGCTGTATCTCCGTAAAAATGACAAATAGTGATTGCACTTCAAAAAAGTATTGCATTGGCTTGAAGCGCTTAGGCGATGTCCTGATCTAATTCAATGGCGGAACAGGCTTGAGTGGCTGAATGGCCGACTCCTGTTCCAATGTGAAAGGTGCTATATAAATGTATGTTCTTTCTTTCATTTCCCACGGCAGCCAATCTCGTGGTCTAACCTGTACTGTGGAACTAACGTACAAGATAATCGATTGAGACTATTCCAACCATTACTCCAAGAACTACAGCAGTGGTACAGAAGAGAAGGCAATTTTAAGTAGAAATACATAGTTAGTGCATCAGCAAAGAGAAAAGACAGTTTGAAGTCTCGGGTGCAGACTCCAACAGAAATAGAAATTGGAAGATAAGTCAGCTCTAGAATAGTACTTAACAAAAAGTGGGGATGGGGGATAGAAACATAGAAACACAGAAAATAGGTGCAGGAGTAGGCCATTCGGTCCTTCGAGCCTGCACTACCATTCGATATGATCATGGCTGATCATGCAACTTCAGTACCCCATTTCTGCTTTCTCTCCATACCCTCTGACCCCTTTAGCCATAAGAGCCACATCTAACTCCCTTTTGAATATATCTAACGAACTGGCCTCAACGACTTTCTGTGGTAGAGAATTCCACAGATTCACAAATCTCTGAGTGAAGAAGTTTCTCCTCATCTCGGTCCTAAATGGCTTGCCCCTTATCCTTAGACTGTGACCCCTGGTTCTGGACTTTCCCAACATCGGGAACATTCTTCCTGCATCTAACCTGTCCAATCTCGTCAGAATTTTATATGTTTCTATGAGATCCCCTCTCATTCTTCTAAATTCCAGTGAATATAAGCCCAGTCGATCCAGTCTTTCTTCATATGTCAGTTTGGGAGTTGAGATTCACTAATATGGAACAGTAACGTCTGTGACAGAGAGGAGATAATGGATTAAAAGCCAGCTAAAAGGTTTGAAAGGCTGGAAAGAGATAAAAGTGGGTGGATGATATACAAAGATAATTTCAGTGAGGCAATGAAAAGCCATTACAAGAACAAGAAAATTGCCTTAGTAAGGCAGTATTAAGACACTAAAAGTGCTTATCTAGCGACATGGTGATCTCGTGTCCAGCAGCCGTTGTGGTTTGGATTTGCAGGGGCTGAGCTGTGGGAAGACCAGGTGTCGTTCTGTTAGTGCACATTCCCAGTAACTGGCCTCGATGGGTCCAGAGGGTTTGCTCTGGAGTCACCACCGATGCACGAGTCACACGCGCGACAGGACTGTTACCGTTTGACCCCCCCCCCACCCTTCCCCCAATCGGCACGAATGGGGTTTAACTTCAGCCATCGGCCCCGGCTGGTAGAGTCGGCGACCAGAAGGTCTGAGGCTCGGCCTCTGTTAGCTGATGTTGTGCGAGGCCCCTTGGGGAAGAGTGACCATAATATGGTGGAATTCTGCATTAGGATGGAGAATGAAACAGTTAATTCAGAGACCATGGTCCAGAACTTAAAGAAGGGTAACTTTGAAGGTATGAGGCGTGAATTGGCTAGGATAGATTGGCGAATGATACTTAAGGGGTTGACTGTGGATGGGCAATGGCAGACATTTAGAGACCGCATGGATGAATTACAACAATTGTACATTCCTGTCTGTCGTAAAAATAAAAAAGGGAAGGTGGCTCAACCGTGGCTATCAAGGGAAATCAGGGATAGCATTAAAGCCAAGGAAGTGGCATACAAATTGGCCAGAAATAGCAGAGAACCCGGGGACTGGGAGAAATTTAGAACTCAGCAGAGGAGGACAAAGGGTTTGATTAGGGCAGGGAAAATGGAGTACGAGAAGAAGCTTGCAGGGAACATTAAGACGGATTGCAAAAGTTTCTATAGATATGTAAAGAGAAAAAGGTTAGTAAAGACAAACGTAGGTCCCCTGCAGTCAGAATCAGGGGAAGTCATAACGGGGAACAAAGAAATGGCGGACCAATTGAACAAGTACTTTGGTTCGGTATTCACTGAGGAGGACACAAACAACCTTCCGGATATAAAAGGGGTCAGAGGGTCTAGTAAGGAGGAGGAACTGAGGGAAATTCTTATTAGTCGGGAAATTGTGTTGGGGAAATTGATGGGATTGAAGGCCGATAAATCCCCAGGGCCTGATGGACTGCATCCCAGAGTACTTAAGGAGGTGGCCTTGGAAATAGTGGATGCATTGACAGTCATTTTCCAACATTCCATTGACTCTGGATCAGTTCCTATGGAGTGGAGGGTAGCCAATGTAACCCCACTTTTTAAAAAAGGAGGGAGAGAGAAAACAGGGAATTACAGACCGGTCAGCCTGACATCGTTAGTGGGTAAAATGATGGAATCAATTATTAAGGATGTCATCGCAGTGCATTTGGAAAGAGGTAATATGATAGGTCCAAGTCAGCATGGATTTGTGAAAGGGAAATCATGCTTGACAAATCTTCTGGAATTTTTTGAGGATGTTTCCAGTAGAGTGGACAAGGGAGAACCAGTTGATGTGGTATATTTGGACTTTCAGAAGGCTTTCGACAAGGTCCCACACAAGAGATTAACGTGCAAAGTTAAAGCACATGGGATTGGGGGTAGTGTGCTGACATGGATTGAGAACTGGTTGTCAGACAGGAAGCAAAGAGTAGGAGTAAATGGGGACTTTTCAGAATGGCAGGCAGTGACTAGTGGGGTACCGCAAGGTTCTGTGCTGGGGCCCCAGCTGTTTACACTGTACATTAATGATTTAGACGAGGGGATTAAATGTAGTATCTCCAAATTTGCGGATGACACTAAGTTGGGTTGCAGTGTGAGCTGCAAGGAGGATTCTATGAGGCTGCAGAGCGACTTGGATAGGTTAGGTGAGTGGGCAAATGCATGGCAGATGAAGTATAATGTGGATAAATGTGAGGTTATCCACTTTGGTGGTAAAAACAGAGAGACAGACTATGATCTGAATGGTGACAGATTAGGAAAAGGGCAGGTGCAAAGAGACCTGGGTGTCATGGTACATCAGTCATTGAAGGTTGGCATGCAGGTACAGCAGGCGGTTAAGAAAGCAAATGGCATGTTGGCCTTCATAGCGAGGGGATTTGAGTACAAGGGCAGGGAGGTGTTGCTACAATTGTACAGGGCCTTGGTGAGGCCACACCTGGAGTATTGTGTACAGTTTTGGTCTCCTAACCTGAGGAAGGACATTCTTGCTATTGAGGGAGTGCAGCGAAGGTTCACCAGACTGATTCCTGGGATGGTGGGACTGACCTATCAAGAAAGACTGGATCAACTGGGCTTGTATTCACTGGAGTTCAGAAGAATGAGAGGGGACCTCATAGAAACGTTTAAAATTCTGACGGGGTTAGACAGGTTAGATGCAGGAAGAATGTTCCCAATGTTGGGGAAGTCCAGAACCAGGGGACACAGTCTAAGGATAAGGGGGAAGCCATTTAGGACCGAGATGAGGAGGAATTTCTTCACCCAGAGAGTGGTGAACCTGTGGAATTCTCTACCACAGAAAGTTGTTGAGGCCAATTCACTAAATATATTCAAAAAGGAGTTAGATGAAGTCCTTACTACTAGGGGAATCAAGGGGTATGGTGAGAAAGCAGGAATGGGGTACTGAAGTTGCATGTTCAGCCATGAACTCATTGAATGGCGGTGCAGGCTAGAAGGGCCGAATGGCCTACTCCTGCACCTATTTTCTATGTTTCTATGATCTCAGGCAGGCACTAGTTGGAGGGTATAGCAATGGTTCTTGTGTTGGGAGGGGCAATGCTCCATCTCACGCTCAACAAACTCCCCACTGGAGTGGAACTAAACTATAGAACCAGTGGCAACCTGTTCAACCTGCGTCGTCTTCAGACTAGGACCAAGACCGTCCCACCTTCTGTCGTCGAACTACAGTACGCAGACGACGCTTGCTTCTGCGCACATTCATAGTCTGAACTCCAAGCCATCGTCAACATCTTCACCACAGGCCAATATCGAAGCACTGACCACACCTGACCAGCTCCGTTGGGCGGGCCACATTGTCCGCATGCCTGACACAAGGCTCCCAAAGCAAGCGCTCTACTCCGAACTCCTACACGGCAAGCGAGCCTCAGGTGGGCAGAGGAAAACGTTTCAAGGACACCTTTAAAGCCTCCTTGATAAAAGGCAACATCCCCACCGACACCTGGGAATCCCTGGCTCAAGACCGCCCTAAGTGGAGGAAGAGCATCTGGGAGGGCGCTGAGCACCTCGAGTCTCATCGCAGAGAGCATGCAGAAATCAAGCGCAGGCAGCGGAAGGAGCGTGCGGCAAAACAGTCCCACCCATCCTTTCCTTCAACCACTGTCTGTCCCACCTGTGACAGGGACTGTAATTCCCGTATTGGCCTGAGAACTCACTTTTAGAGTGGAAGCAAGTCTTCCTCAATTTTGAGGGACTGCCGATGATGATGGTGGAGGGAGGGGAAACTCGGCAAGGCAATTCCACTTTGCATCGCTCACCACTGACCTCAGCTAGAAAGTGAGAGAGTAGCTATCTCGCGAGAACAGCGCTGTAGGCCTCAGCAAGAGGCCCAACAGGAGCGTCGGCAGTTTGAGGGGCTAGTGGGGAGTCAGGAGGCGGAGTGACAGCGTGGTGAGGCCTACAAGAGGCCAGCCGGTGCAGCTGCAACAGGGAGGCAAAAAAGTAGGAGAAAGAAATCGAAAGGTGACGTCACAGCCAAGGCTGTGATTGGTAAGTAGTTTTTCTTTTTCCTTTCTATAAGTAACCGTTAGCATTGTTGTTGCCAATTTAAGTTTATCTAAGGGTCAAGACATGGCAGGAGAGCTCAGACATGAGTTATGCTCCTCCTGTACCATGTGGGAAGTTAGGGACGCTTCCGGTGTCCCTGATGACTACGTGTGCTGGAAGTGTATCCGTCTCCAGCTCCTGACGGACCGCATTGCTGCAGGTGGATGAACTCTGGAGCATCCACGATGCTGAGAATGACATGAATAGCACGTTTAGTGAGTTGGTCTCACCGCAGGTAAAGGGTACACAGCCAGATGGAGGATGGGTGACCAACAGGAAGAGCAGTGGAAGGAAGGTAGTGCATCCCTGCGGTCATTCCCCCTGCAAAACAGATACACTGCTTTGGGTACTGTTGAGGGGGATGACTCATCAGGGGAGGGCAGCAGCAGCCAAGTTCATGGCACCGTGGTTGGCTCTGCTGCACAGGAGGGCAGGAAAAAGAGTGGGAGAGCTGTAGTGATTGGGGATTCGATTGTAAGGGGAATAGATGGGCGTTTCTGCGGCCGCAACCGAGACTTCAGGATGGTATGTTGCCTCCCTGGTGCAAGGGTCAAGGATGTCTCGGAGTGGGTGCAGGACATTCTGAAAAGGGAGGGTGAACAGACAGTTGTCGTGGTGCATATAGGTACCATCGATACAGGTAAAAAAAATGGGATGAGGTCCTACAAGACGAATTTAGGGAGCTAGAAGCTAAATTAAAAAGTGGGACCTCAAAAGTAGTAATCTCAGGATTGCTACCAATGCCACGTTGCTAGTCAAAGTAGGAATCGCAGGATAGCTCAGATGAATACGTGGCTTGAGGAGTGGTGCAAAAGGGAGGGATTCAAATTCCTGGAACATTGGAACTGGTTTTGGGGGAGGTGGGACCAGTACAAACTGGACGGTCTGCACCTGGGCAGGACCGGAACCAATGTCCTAGGGGGAGTGTTTACTCGTGCTGTTGGGGAGGGGTTAAACTAACATGGCAGGGGGATGGGAACCTATGCAGGAAGACAGAGGGAAATAAAATGGAGGCAGAAGCAAAGGATAGAAAGGAGAATAGTAAAAGTGGAGGGCAGAGAAACCCAAGGTAAAAAACAAAAAGGGCCACATTACAGTAAAATTCTAAAGGGGCAAAGTGTGTTAAAAAGACAAGCCTGAAGGCTCTGTGCCTCAGTGCGAGGAATATTCGGAATAAGGTGTACGAATTAAATGCGCAGACAGCAGTTAACGGATATGATGTAATTGGCATCACGGAGACATGGCTCCAGGGTGACCAAGGCTGGGAACTCAACATCGAGGGGTATTCAACATTTAGGAAGGATAGACAGAGAGGAAAAGGAGGCGGGGTGGCGTTGCTGGTTAAAGAGGAAATTAATGCCATAGTAAGGAAGGACATTAGCTTGGATGATGTGGAATCGGTATGGGTGGAGCTACGGAATACCAAGGGGCAGAAAACGCTGGTGGGAATTGTGTACAGACCACCAAACAGTAGTAGTAAGGTTGGGGACAGCATCAAACAAGAAATAAGGGATGTGTACAATAAAGGTACAGCAGTTATCATGGATGACTTTAATCTACATATTGATTGGGCTAACCAAACTGGTAGCAATGCGGTGGAGGAGGATTTCCTGGAGTGTATTAGGGTTGGTTTTCTTGACCAATATGTCGAGGAACCAACTAGAGAGCTGGCCATCCTAGACTGGGCGATGTGTAATGAGAAGGGACTAATTAGCAATTCTGTTGTGCGAGGCCCCTTGGGGAATTCTTTATTAAGATGGACAGTTAATTCGGAAACTAGGGTCCTGAACTTAAGGAAAGGTAACTTTGACGGTATGAGGCGTGAATCGGCTAGAATAGACTGGCAAAGGATACTTAAAGAGTTGACGATGGATAAACAATGGCAAACATTTAAAGATCACATGGATGAACTTCAGCAATTGTACATCCCTGTCTGGAGTAAAAAAATAAAACGGGGAAGGTGGCTCAACCGTGGCTAACAAGGGAAATTAAGGATAGTGTTAAAACCAAGGAAGAGGCATATAAATTGGCTAGAAAAAGCAACAAACCTAAGGACTGGGAAAAATTTAGAATTCAACAGAGGAGGACTAAGGTTTAATTAAGAGAGGGAAAATAGAGTACGAGAGGAAGCTTGCAAGGAACATAAAAACTGACTGCAAAAGCTTCCATAAATATGTAAAGAGAAAAAGATTCGTGAAGACAAACGTAGGTCCCTTGCAGTCGGATTCAGGTGAATTTATAATGGGGAACAAAGAAATGGCAGACCAATTGAACAAATACTTCGGTTCTGTCTTCACGAAGGAAGACACAAATAACCTTCCGAATGTACTAGGAGACAGTGGGTCTCGTGACAAGGAGGAACTAAAGGATATCCTTATTAGGCAGGAAATTGTGTTAGGGAAATTGATGGGATTGAAGGCCGATAAATCCCCGGGGCCTGATAGTCTGCATCCCAGAGTACTTAATGAAGTGGCCCTAGAAATAGTGGATGCATTGGTGATCATTTTCCAACAGTCTATCAACTCTGGAGCAGTTCCTATGGACTGGAGGGTAGCTAATGTAACACCACTTTTTTAAAAAGGAGGGAGAGAGATAACGGGTAATTATAGACCGGTTAGCCTGACATCAGTAGTGGGGAAAATGTTGGAATCAATTATTCAGGATGAAATAGCAGCACATTTGGAAAGCTGTGACAGGATCGGACCGAGTCAGCATGGAATTATGAAAGGGAAATCATGCTTGACGAATCTTCTGGAATTTTTTGAGGATGTAACAAGCAGAGTGGACAAGGGAGAACCAGTGGATGTGGTGCATTTGGACTTTCAAAAGGCTTTTGACAAGGTCCCGCACATCTGGAAAGCTGTGTAAAATTCAAGCACCTGGTATTGGGGGTAATGTACTGACATCGATGGAGAACTGGTTGGCAGACAGGAAGCAGAGAGTCGGGATAAACGGGTCCTTTTCAGAATGGCAGGCAGTGACCAGTGGAATGCCGCAGGGCTCAGTGCTGGGACCCCAGCTCTTTACAATATACATCAATGATTTAGATGAAGGAATTGAGTGTAATATCTCCAAGTTTGCAGATAACACTAAACTGGGTGGCGGTGTGAGCTGTGAGGAGGACGCTAAGAGGCTGCAGGGTGACTTGGACAGGTTAGGTGAGTGGGCAAATGCATGGCAGATGCAGTATAATGTGGATAAATGTGAGGTTATCCATTTTGGGGGCAAAAACAGGAAGGCAAATTATCTGAATGGCGGCAGATTAGGAAAAGGGGAGGTGCAACGAGACCTGGGTGTCATGGCTCATCAGTCATTGAAAGTTGGCATGCAGGTACAGCAGGCAGTGAAGAAGGCAAATGGTATGTTGGCCTTCATAGCTAGGGGATTTGAGTATAGGAGCAGGATGGTCTTGCTGCAGTTGTACAGGGCCTTGGTGAGGCCTCACATGTAATATTGTGTTCCGTTTTGGTCTCCTAATCTGAGGAAGGACGTTCTTGCTATTGAGGGAGTGCAGCGAAGGTTCACCAGACTGATTCCAGGGATGGCTGGACTGTCATATGAGGAGAGACTGGATCAACTGGACCCTTATTCACTGGAGTTTAGAAGGATGAGAGGGAATCTCATAGAAACGTATAAGATTCTGATGGGACTGGACAGGTTAGATGTGGGAAGAATGGTCCCGATGTTGGGGAAGTCCAGAATCAGGGGACATAGTCTTAGGATAAGGGGTAGGCCATTGAGGACTGAGATGAGGAGAAACTTCTTTACTCAGAGTTGTTAACCTGTGGAATTCCCTGCCGCAGAGTTGTTGTTGATGCCAGTTCATTGGATATATTCAAGAGGGAGTTAGATATGGCCCTTACGGCTAAGGGGATCAAGGGGTCTGGAGAGAAAGCAGGAAAGGGGTACTGAGGGAGTGATCAGCAATGATCTTATTGAATGGCGGTGCAGGCTCTGAGGGCCGAATGGCCTACTCCTGCACCTATTTTCTATGTTTCTATGATGCCTCCGAGAGTTGAACAGCCAACCAACATTCATTGCCCAAGACTCATGGTCACTTGGATAAGGCTGATCAGCACCGTGAAACTACACAGCATGAGTAAGCACCTTCAGGAAAGGAGAAAATCAGAAATAATATTTTTTTAAATCAATTTTAGTGAAAGCCATTAATTAAATTCGCAGCTGCAGGATTCAGCTGGAATATTTGTGGAGAGGAGTGACTCCAGATATTTTAGTTATCCCTTGGTGTCAAAATGTGCAAAACAGAGCCAGAAACCTGCTCATTTTCTTTTGAGGTTGCTATATAAACTTGGTGGAACTTTACCTCCAAATTCCCAGTCATTCAAAGTTTTGACATGGAAAATAAGCAAAAAGACACAAAAATGAGTACGCGAGAAGTTTGAAGACATAACTCATGTTTATGCTGCTGCTTCTTCTCAAAAGGTACAAATTAATGAGTGGCCGGGGATAGTGCTCTGTGGTTTCATCAGAGATAGTTTGATTGTTTCCATATTAAACCGTGTAATGGTGATTAATTACATACGACGCAGAGATAATAGACAGAGCCCAAGTAAACAGGTTATTTTAAACAAGTTGGAAAACGATTTTTTTTCTGCCAAGCTCTCGCACAGATTGCATGGACTGCAACATCTCGATTGTTCAAGCTGGGGCATTTTCTAAAAAAAAATTCTCCCTGGCTGCATGGGTTTCCCTCTCTGCTCCTGAAGCTGCTGACTCCTCGCTGGCAGCTCCACAATTATTACCTGCTGGTGGCCTTATTACTCAAGTGCGAGTCTCAACAGTGTGCGCTGGCAGAGTATGTGAGCATGGGGGATGTCACCGTCCAGCTGTCACCCAATATAGACTTGACAGGGTAGATGCAGGGAGGATGTTACCCGTGGCTGGGGAGTCTAGAACCAGGGGTCACAGTCTCAGAATAAGGGGTTGGCCATTTAGGACTGAGACGAGGCATAACTTCTTCATTCAGAGGGTGGTGAATCTCTCAAATTCTCTACTCCAGAGGGCTGTGGAGACTCAGTCTTTGACTGAGATTTTTGGATATTAAGGGAATCAAGGGATATGGAGTTTGGGCAGGAAAGTGGAGTTGGGGTTGAAGATCAGCCATGATCTTATTAAATGGCGGAGCAGGCTTGAGGGGCAGTAAGGCCTACTCCTGCTTCTATTTCTTATGTCCTTACGAGAGGCCACTGGATAGCCATCAGGAGCAGGAACCCTGACTGAATTTTCCCCTGGTTTTGAGGTTAATTGTAGCACCCAGACCTTCCCGCACCCAGGCCGAGAGCAGCAACCTCAGCAGAGATGAGGGATCAGATCGACGGCCTGCCTGGTCCCTGTGGCTTAGTTCCACACTGGGCCATACTCGAAACAACTGAGCAGGGAGACAGAGGGAGACAAAAAGGAGGCAAAAGCAAAAGACAGAAAGGAGATGAGGAAAAGTGGAGGGCAGAGAAACCCAAGGCAAAGAACAAAAAGGGCCACTGTACAGCAAAATTCTAAAAGGACAAAGGGTGTTAAAAAAACAAGCCTGAAGGCTTTGTGTCTTAATGCAAGGAGTATCCGCAATAAGGTGGATGAATTAACTGTGCAAATAGATGTTAACAAATATGATGTGATTGGGATTACGGAGACGTGGCTCCAGGATGATCAGGGCTGGGAACTCAACATCCAGGGGTATTCAACATTCAGGAAGGATAGAATAAAAGGAAAAGGAGGTGGGGTAGCATTGCTGGTTAAAGAGGAGATTAATGCAATAGTTAGGAAAGACATTAGCTTGGATGATGTGGAATCAATATGGGTAGAGCAGCAGAACACCAAAGGGCAAAAAACGTTAGTGGGAGTTGTATACAGACCTCCAAACAGTAGTAGTGATGTTGGGGAGGGCATCAAACAGAAAATTAGGGGTGCATGCAATAAAGGTGCAGCAGTTATAATGGGTGACTTTAATATGCACATAGATTGGGCTAGCCAAACTGGAAGCAATACAGTGGAGGAGGATTTCCTGGAGTGCATAAGGGATGGTTTTCTAGACCAATATGTCGAGGAACCAACTAGGGGGGAGGCCATCTTAGACCGGGTGTTGTGTAATGAGAGAGGATTAATTAGCAATCTCATTGTGCGAGGCCCCTTGGGGAAGAGTGACCATAATATGGTGGAATTCTGCATTAGGATGGAGAATGAAACAGTTAATTCAGAGACCATGGTCCAGAACTTAAAGAAGGGTAACTTTGAAGGTATGAGGCGTGAATTGGCTAGGATAGATTGGCGAATGATACTTAAGGGGTTGACTGTGGATGGGCAATGGCAGACATTTAGAGACCACATGGATGAACTACAACAATTGTACATTCCTGTCTGTCGTAAAAATAAAAAAGGGAAGGTGGCTCAACCGTGGCTATCAAGGGAAATCAGGGATAGTATTAAAGCCAAGGAAGTGGCATACAAATTGGCCAGAAATAGCAGCGAACCCGGGGACTGGGAGAAATTTAGAACTCAGCAGAGGAGGACAAAGGGTTTGATTAGGGCAGGGAAAATGGAGTATGAGAAGAAGCTTGCAGGGAACATTAAGGCGGATTGCAAAAGTTTCTATAGGTATGTAAAGAGAAAAAGGTTAGTAAAGACAAACGTAGGTCCCCTGCAGTCAGATTCAGGGGAAGTCATAACGAAGAACAAAGAAATGGCAGACCAATTGAACAAGTACTTTGGTTCGGTATTCACTAAGGAGGTTCCGGATATAAAAGGGATCAAAGGGTCTAGTAAGGAGGAGGAACTGAGGGAAATCTTTATTAGTCGGGAAATTGATGGGATTGAAGGCCGATAAATCCCCAGGGCCTGATGGACTGCATCCGAGAGTACTTAAGGAAGTGGCCTTTGAAATAGCGGGTGCATTGACAGTCATTTTCCAACATTCCATTGACTCTGGATCAGTTCAAATCGAGTGGAGGGTAGCCAATGTAACCCCACTTTTTAAAAAAGGAGGGAGAGAGAAAACAGGGAATTATAGACCGGTCAGCCTGACCTCAGTAGTGGGTAAAATGATGGAATCAATTATTAAGGATGTCATAGCAGCGCATTTGGAAAATGGCGACATGATAGGTCCAAGTCAGCATGGATTTGTGAAAGGGAAATCATGCTTGACAAATCTTCTGGAATTTTTTGAGGATGTTTCCAGTAAAGTGGACAAAGGAGAACCAGTTGATGTGGTATATTTGGACTTTCAGAAGGCGTTCGACAAGGTCCCACACAAGAGATTAATGTGCAAAGTTAAAGCACATGGGATTGGGGGTAGTGTGCTGACGTGGATTGAGAACTGGTTGTCAGACAGGAAGCAAAGAGTAGGAGTAAATGGGTACTTTTCAGAATGGCAGGCAGTGACTAGTGGGGTACTGCAAGATTCTGTGCTGGGGCCCCAGCTGTTTACATTGTACATTAATGATTTAGACGAGGGGATTAAATGTAGTAGCTCCAAATTTGCAGATGACACTAAGTTGGGTGGCAGTGTGAGCAGCGAGGAGGATGCTATGAGGTTGCAGAGTGACTTGGATTGGTTAGGTGAGTGGGCAAATGCATGGCAGATGAAGTATAATGTGGATAAATGTGAGGTTATCCACTTTGGTGGTAAAAACAGAGAGACAGACTATTATTTGAATGGTGACAGATTAGGAAAAGGGAAGGTGCAACGAGACCTGGGTGTCATGGTACATCAGTCATTGAAGGTTGGCATGCAGGTACAGCAGGCGGTTAAGAAAGCAAATGGCATGTTGGCCTTCATAGCGAGGGGATTTGAGTACAGGGTCCGGGAGGTGTTGCTACAGTTGTACAGGGCCTTGGTGAGGCCACACCTGGAGTATTGTGTACAGTTTTGGTCTCCTAACTTGAGGAAGGACATTCTTGCTATTGAGGGAGTGCAGCGAAGATTCACCAGACTGAGTCCCGGGATGGTGGGACTGACCTATCAAGAAAGACTGGATCAACTGGGCTTGTATCCACTGGAGTTCAGAAGAATGAGAGGGGACCTCATAGAAATGTTTAAAATTCTGACGGGTTTGGACAGGTTAGATGCAGGAAGAATGTTCCCAATGTTGGGGAAGTCCAGAACCTTGGGTCACAGTCTAAGGATAAGGTGTAGGCCATTTAGGACCGAGATGCGGAGGAACTTCTTCACCCAGAGAGTGGTGAACCTGTGGAATTCTCTACCACAGAAAGTAGTTGAGGCCAATTCACTAAGTATATTCAAAAGGAAGTTAGATGAAGTCCTTACTACTCGGGGGATCAAAGGGTATGGTGAGAAAGCAGGAAGGGGGTACTAAAGTTTCATGTTCAGCCATGAACTCATTGAATGGCGGTGCAGGCTAGAAGGGCTGAATGGCCTACTCCTGCACCTATTTTCTATGTTTCTATGAGCCACCAGCGTATCTCGGCTGTGTGCTGCTTCGTTATAGTTATTGCAGTGCTGGTCACCTACACGCTGAACAGCGGAAAACTTTACTACCTTTGTCAGCTGTTCTCATCCACGGGCTGCCCCTCGGCGACATCATCCGAAAGCATGTCAGGCTCCACGTGAACGCTGATGACACCCAGCTCTACCTCGCCACCATCGCTCTCGACCCCTTCCGCTGTCTGTGATTCGTCACAATGCTTATCGACATCCAGTACTGGATGAGCAGAAACCGCCTCCAAATAAATAGTGGGAAGACTGAGGCTGCGGTTTTCGGTCCTTGCCACAAACTTTGTTCCCTGGCTAATGACTCCATCTGTCTCCCTAAGCATTGTTCCTTCTACCAGACCGTTCGCAACCTTGGTTTCATATTTGACCCCGAGATCAGCTCCCGACCTCATTTCGGCTCCATCCCCAAGACCGCCTACTTCCACCTCCGTAACATCGCCCAACTCCACTCCTGCCTCAGCTCACCTGCTGCCGAAATTCTCAGCCATGCCTTTATTACCTCGAGACTGGACTATTCCAATGTTACCCTGGCTGGCCTCCCATCTTCGCCCTACATAAACTTGTGCTCATCCAAAACTCTACTGCCCGTATCCTAACTCGCACCAAGACTTGCTCACCCATCACTCCTGAACTACATCGGCTCCCGGTCCAACAATAGCTCGATTTAAAAATTCTCCTACAACCCTCTGAGATCTCTGCGCTCCCCCAATTCTGGCCCTTGCGTAGATCAGATTTGAATCAGCCCACCATTGACACCTTGCCTTCAGCTACTTAGGCCCGAAGCTCTGGAATTCCCTCCTCTGTTGTTGTCATACCTTCTTATGCTTGCTACAACCGTCAGCCTAACCAGCAAAACACCAAAAGAAAAATTTTTTTTACAAATACAAATATAAATATATTCAGTTTGCTACTTATGTCTCATACTCCTCATTTGGGCATCACCCTTCGAAGATCAATCATGATCTTATTGAATGGTGGACCAGGCTCGAGGGGCCACAGGGCCTACTCCTGCTCCTGCTCCTAATTCTTGTGCTCTTAAAATAATAAAGGTAAATAAAAAATAGGCCACATCAAGTCAAAGCAGGTTATAGTAAATACAGAATCAGCCCGATCGATGTCTAATTAGTACACTTAATTTATCTTCCTGCCTCCATTGAGTTTACATTCTGACTCCACCAAACTTTCTATATCAATATACTTCCTTTATCTGACAGTTAGTGAGTATTTGTAGAACCTCCAGTTTCTTTGAAAATATTATAAAGGCAAATTTTCAGACTGAATAATTTTACTATCTATATAAAACTGCAATTTGTGCCCTAAGAGTACTTAAAAAAAAAAAGGTTTTACAATGAAAGTGCTACAAATCATTCATAGCCACTGATGTATTTAACAAACTGCATTGTTTAGTCTGTTTGCATCAGTCATTTTTGTAGTCTGAGGAAGAATAGGAACTACATGAATATAGGAGCAAGGAGACTATATAGATCTCAAATAAAATTACTTTCCTTAAAGAAAAAAATCTCCCTGAACACACTTTATTTTTTAAAGTTTAGAATCTTGCACCCACCTCGGAGTCAGAAGGTTGTGGGTTCAAATCCCATTCCAGGGACTTGAACACCAAAAAAAAATCTCGGCTGACACTCCCAGTGCAGTGCTGAGGGAGCGCCGCACTGTCGGAGGTGCCGTCTTTTGGATGAGACGTTAAACCGAGGCCCCGTCTGCTCGCTCTGGTGGACATAAAAGATCCCATGGCGCTATTTCGAAGAGGAGCAGGGGAGGTATCCCCGGTATAGAAACATAGAAAATAGGTGCAGGAGCAGGCCATTCAGCCCTTCTAGCCTGCACCGCCATTCAATGAGTTCATGGCTGAACATGAAACTTTAGTACCCCCTTCCTGCTTTCTTGCCATACCCCTTGATCCCCCGAGTAGTAAGGACTTCATCGAACTCCCTTTTGAATATATTTAGTGAATTGGCCTCAACTACTTTCTGTGGTAGAGAATTCCACAGGTTCACCACTCTCTGGGTGAAGAAGTTTCTCCTCATCTCGGTCCTAAATGGCTTACCCCTTATCCTGAGATTGTGACCCCTGGTTCTGGACTTCCCCAACATTGGGAACATTCTTCCTGCATCCAACCTGTCCAAACCCGTCAGAATTTTAAACGTTTCTATGAGGTCCCCTCTCACTCTTCTGAACTCGTGAATACAAGCCCAGTTGATCCAGTCTTTCTTGATAGGTCAGTCCCACCATCCCGGGAATCAGTCTGGTGAATCTTCGCTGCACTCCCTCAATAGCAAGAATGTCCTTCCTCAAGTTAGGAGACCAAAACTGTACACAATACTCCAGGTGTGGCCTCACCAATGCCCTGTACAACTGTAGCAACACCTCCCTGCCCCTGTACTCAAATCCCCTCGCTACGAAGGCCAACATGCCATTTGCTCTCCTAACCGCCTGCTGCACCTGCATGCTAACCTTCAATGACTGATGTACCATGACACCCAGGTCTCGTTGCACCTTCCCTTTTCCTAATCTGTCACCATTCAGATCATAGTCTGTCTCTCTGTTTTTACCACCAAAGTGGATAACCTCACATTTATCCACATTATACTTCATCTGCCATGTATTTGCCCACTCACCTAACCTATCCAAGTCGCTCTGCAGCCTCATAGCATCCTCCTCGCTGCTCACACTGCCACCCAACTTAGTGTCATCCGCAAATTTGGAGATACTACATTTAATCCCCTCGTCTAAATCATTAATGTACAATGTAAACAGCTGGGGCCCCAGCACAGAACCTTGCGGTACCCCACTAGTCACTGCCTGCCATTCTGAAAAGTACCCATTTACTCCTACTCTTTGCTTCCTGTCTGACAACCAGTTCTCAATCCACGTCAGCACACTACCCCCAATCCCATGTGCTTTAACTTTGCACATTAATCTCTCTTGTGTGGGACCTTGTCGAAAGCCTTCTGAAAGTCCAAATATACCACATCAACTGGTTCTCCTTTGTCCACTTTACTGGAAACATCCTCAAAAAATTCCAGAAGATTTGTCAAGCATGATTTCCCTTTCACAAATCCATGCTGACTTGGACCTATCATGTCACCATTTTCCAAATGCGCTGCTATGACATCCTTAATAATTGATTCCATCATTTTACCCACTACTGAGGTCAGGCTGACCGGTCTATAATTCCCTGCTTTCTCTTTCCCTCCTTTTTTAAAAAGTGGGGTTACATTGGCTACCCTCCACTCCATAGGAACTGATCCAGAGTCAATGCATCCGCTATTTCCAAGGCCACCTCCTTAAGTACTCTGGGATGCAGTCCATCAGGCCCTGGGGATTTATCGGCCTTCAATCCCATCAATTTCCCCAACACAATTTCCCGACTAATAAAGATTTCCCTCAGTTCCTCCTCCTTACTAGACCCTCTGACCCCTTTTATATCCGGAAGGTTGTTTGTGTCCACCTTAGTGAATACTGAACCAAAGTACTTATTCAATTGGTCTGCCATTTATTTGTTCCCCGTTATGACTTCCCCTGAATCTGACTGCAGGGGACCTACGTTTGTCTTTACTAACCTTTTTCTCTTTACATACCTATAGAAACTTTTGCAATACGCCTTAATGTTCCCTGCAAGCTTCTTCTCGTACTCCATTTTCCCTGCCCTAATCAAACCCTTTGTCCTCCTCTGCTGAGTTCTAAATTTCTCCCAGTCCCCAGGTTCGCTGCTATTGCTGGCCAATTTGTATGCCACTTCCTTGGCTTTAATACTATCCCTGATTTCCCTAGATAGCCACGGTTGAGCCACCTTCCCTTTTTTATTTTTATGCCAGACAGGAATGTACAATTGTTGTAATTCATCCATGCGGTCTCTAAATGTCTGCCATTGCCCATCCACAGTCAACCCCTTAAGTATCATTCGCCAATCTATCCTAGCCAATTCACGCCTCATACCTTCAAAGTTACCCTTCTTTAAGTTCTGGACCATGGTCTCTGAATTAACTGTTTCATTCTCCATCCTAATGCAGAATTCCACCATATTATGGTCACTCTTCCCCAAGGGGCCTCGCACAATGAGATTGCTAATTAATCCTCTCTCATTACACAACACCCAGTCTAAGATGGCCTCCCCCCTAGTTGGTTCGTCGACATATTGGTCTAGAAAACCATCCCTTATGCACTCCAGGAAATCCTCCTCCACCGTATTGCTTCCAGTTTGGCTAGCCCAATCTATGTGCATATTAAAGTCACCCATTATAACTGCTGAACCTTTGTTGCATTCACCCCTAATTTCCTGTTTGATGCCCTCCCCAACATCACTACTACTGTTTGGAGGTCTGTACACAACTCCCACTAACATATCCTGGGGGCAATATTTATCCCTCAATCAACATAACTAAAAAAAAATTATCTGGCCATTATCACATTGCTGTTTGTGGGAGCTTGCTGTGTGGAAATTGGCTGCTGCGTTTCCCACATTACAACAGTGACTACACTCCAAAAGTACTTCATTGGTTGTAAAGCGCTTTGGGACATCCGGTGCTCGTGAAAGGCGCTATATAAATCCAAGTGTTTCTTTCTTGAGTGTTCAGGGAGACTGACCCACACTTGGCAAACAAAAGATTGAATACAGGGCCAGGCTGCAGCAATTCCTGTGTTGATGAGTTAATTGAATGGCAATTAGGCCAGTATTTCAGGCCACAATTGTTTTGGTCACCTTACTTAAGGAAGGATATACTAGCTTTGGAAGGGGTACAGAGACGATTCACTAGGCTGATTCGAGAAATGAGGGGGTTACCTTATGATGATAGATTGAGTAGACTGGGTCTTTACTCCTTGGAGTTCAGAAGGATGAGGGGTGATCTTATAGAAACATTTAAAATCATGAAAGGGATAGACAAGATAGAGGCAGAGAGGTTGTTTCCATTGGTGGGGGAGACTAGAACTAGGGGGCACAGCCTCAAAATACGGAGGGGCCAATTTAAAACCGAGTTGAGAAAGAATTTCTTCTCCCAGAGGGTTGTGAATCTGTGGAATTCTCTGCCGAAGGAAGCAGTTGAGGCTGACTCATTGAATGTTTTCAAGTCAAAGATAGATAGATTTTTAAGCAATAAGGGAATTAAGGGTTACGGGGAGAGGGCGGGTAAGTGGAGCTGAGTCCACGACCAGATCAGCCATGATTTTATTGAATAGCGGAGCAGGCTCGAGGGGCTAGATGGCCTACTCCTGTTCCTAATTCTTATGTTCTTATAATCTAACCGAAATCAGATGCTGTTAAAGACGTAATTTATCGGGAGAAATTTCCAGCATGACACAAGTCATGTTCAATAAATTACCATATTTACTTGCATTGTCGTCTATGTGCTTGAGGTGCTTATTGTATTAAAATGGAAACTGCCCAGTGACACAAAATGGAGCGCTCAGAGGAGTTTGAAGCCCTCCCACTACAAAGAAAATTCAGAGGGAACATTGCTTGTAACAGGTACTCTGAATGTGCCCACTAGTGTATCATTTCTGCAGTTGTTTTATGCTAGAAATCTATATCTATTTTATATTAAAACTACTGGGTGGATCATGAAATTCTATATATACCATGATGAGACTGGAAATTTCAGTAGAAGTCACATAACGTTACAGGTCAAAGCACCACCCCATTCATACAAATGCACACCTTCACCACTAGGTGATTCTGTGACAAGCAAGAAAGGTGGACAGCGAGCCTGTTTTATGAGCGATTTCTCAGCTTACTATCGATTTTGTAATAGTATTTTGCACATAGGTGCTTCTTTGAACGTGTTTTCAGCACCCTATCCCAGACACTTCGGCCCCCATCTTTTGGTCGAGTCAGCACCAGAGGATGATTTCAGCTCGTGTTTTCCATAACCTTTCAGTAAATGAAATCCCTGGACCTGGTGACTAAAAACAAAACCGACACCGGCCTACAATGATTCGTGACGTTCCCCAACACCCCAACTGAGGATGCCCCCTTAACGTCCTCAGATTTTCTGTGGGCTTTTTCCGACCTTTGGGAACAGTCAGGTATTTGCAAGGAACTGCCAACCTACTGAGAAACTGCCCCAGCAATTAGCCTCGAATTGACCTTAAGGAACGCCCGTTTGCACCAATTAGACCCTGTGGCCTTAAGGGCAAGATATCACACAGATCTGCATTAGCAGCTGAATATGATGCTCCTCTCCTTATAAAGCACTATACCCTCTGACTTTCCATCAGCAACCCAAAGGGTTGTAAAATGGGCGGACATGTAGCAGATGAAATTTAATGCAGAAAAGTGAGAAGTAATGCACTTTGAAAGAATAAGGAGAGGACATATAAACTAAATGGTACAATCCTAAAGGGGGTGCAGGAAGAGAGAGAGAGCTGAGGGTATGTGTGCATAAATCATTGAAGGTGGCAAGGCAGGTTGAGAAAGTAGTTAAAAAGGCTTCATAAAAGAGAGCTGTACAGTAGTGTGGAAATGATGAACGTGTATAAAACACTGGTTCGACAGTCTCAGATTTATTGTCAAACCAATTCTAGCATCATTCAAGCATTCCTATCCTTCCCCCCCACTGTCATGTATCTTACATTATTATATATAACTGTATCCTAACATGCTACACATGACTGTAATAAGATATGACCTGTAACCACCAGCATACCTTACCACCAAGGGTGCACTTGCAAGAGACAGGTATATAAGGACAGATCTCAGGCAAGTGCAGCATTCCAGAGCTGTGAAATAAAGGTGCAGGTCCAGAGTGACCTTGACTTCACTACATGCCTCGTGTGAATCTGTACTGAGGGGACAGAACTTTACACCCACCACACATTTTTAGAGATGTATCTAATTTAGGCTTTTGTTGGTCTCAATTACAGACTGTTGCAGTCCACTCCTTTCACAGTTTGTAAAAACCAATGACTGGTGAATGGTCTCTATGAAAAAAGACAGTTAATGTATAAGATACGTGGCTTCTCATGCTTTGCCCTACGGCGAGTCTCACAATGGTAACCATGGACCGGTGCTGAGCAGACGTGGTTCAGATTCACACAGGAAGAGGGAAAAGTCATCCCAGAAATGCACTCCTCACCTCGCAGTGGTCAGTTTTGGAATGACAATAACACAGGCTTTGACAGCAGGAATCATGTGTGACACAGCGAGGTTAAAAGGATGGGGGAGGAAACTGAAGAGGGAGTTAGCTTTCGTGGCAATCAAAAATTAGTTCATTTATAAAATATATCTTGTTAAGATCATGTATCTATCACTGTCTTTATTTTTGACTGAATCAAATAATTAATTTTGATATATATTAATGGGTATACAGGGCATGCTTTCAAAGTTTGCAGATTACATGAAACTCAGAAATGTAGTTAACAGTGAGGAGGATAGAACAGACTTCAGGAGGACTGGTGAAATGGGCAGACATGTGGCAGATGCAATTTAATGGAGAGAAGTTTGAAGTGATGCATTTTGGAAGGAAGAATGAGGAGACACAATATAATCTAAATGGTACAAAGGCAAAATACTACGGATGCTGGAATCGGAGATAAAAACAGAAAATGCTGGAAATCTCAGTGGGTCAGGCAGCATCTGTGGCGAGAGAAACAGAGTTAATGTTTCTGGTCGATGACCCTTCGTCAGAACTGGCGAGTGTTCGAAATTAACAGATTCTTGGGGAGCACTGAAAGGGGGAGGGGAGGAAAGAACAAAAGGGAAGGTCTGTGGTAGGGTGGAAGACAGTAGAGATTTGAAACACAAAAGGGATGATGGGTCGACTCGAGGTGGTAATGGCAGAAGTTAGAAAAAGATGAGTCTAGATAGAGGTGTGAATGGCGGAATAATTACCAGCTGCCATGAGAGAAAAAATACATAAGATCAGAGAGGTAGGAGGAGGTTTAAACAGGAGGAAAGGGAACAAAATATGGGCAGGGGTTATGGTCTGAAATTGTTGAACTCGATGTTGAGTCCAGAAGGCTGTAAAGTGCCTGAACAAAAGATGAGGTGCTGCTCCTCGAGCTTCGCTAGAACAGTGCATCTATGGCGAGAGAAAGAGAGTTAATGTTTCAGGTCGATGACCCTTCGTCAGAACTGGTCATGAAGTAAATGGAACAATTTTTAATGGGGCTGCACCTGGGGGTTTACGTGCACAAATCTTTGAAGGTGTCAGAACAAGTTGAGAAGGCTGTTAAAAAAGCACACGTGATCCATGGCTATTGAGGGAGTGCAGCGAAGGTTCACCAGACTGATTCCCGGGATGGCGGGACTGACCTATCAAGAAAGACTGGATCAACTGGGCTTGTATTCACTGGAGTTCAGAAGAATGAGAGGGGACCTCATAGAAACGTTTAAAATTCTGACG
Source organism: Pristiophorus japonicus (assembly GCF_044704955.1). NCBI lineage: Eukaryota > Metazoa > Chordata > Chondrichthyes > Pristiophoridae > Pristiophorus > Pristiophorus japonicus. The sequence continues at coordinate 43,351,400 of NC_091998.1, forward strand.
GGGTTAGACAGGTTAGATGCAGGAAGAATGTTCCCAATGTTGGGGAAGTCCAGAACCAGGGGACACAGTCTAAGGATAAGGGGGAAGCCATTTAGGACTGAGATGAGGAGGAATTTCTTCACCCAGAGAGTGGTGAGCCTGTGGAATTCTCTACCACAGAAAGTTGTTGAGGCCAATTCACTAAATATATTCAAAAAGGAGTTAGATGAAGTCCTTACTACTAGGGGAATCAAGGGGTATGGTGAGAAAGCAGGAATGGGGTACTGAAGTTGCATGTTCAGCCATGAACTCATTGAATGGCGGTGCAGGCTAGAAGGGCCGAATGGCCTACTCCTGCACCTATTTTCTATGTTTCTATGTTTCTAAATATAGGGAGAGACTACAAAAACAAGAATGTTGTGGTTAAACCTTTATAAATCACTGGTAAAGCCTCAGCTGGAGTAGTGTGCACACAATCTGTGCACCACACTTTAAGAAGGATGTCAATAAGGGGTAAGCCATTTAGGACCGAGATGAGGAGAAACTTCTTCACCCAGAGAGTGGTGAACCTGTGGAATTCTCTACCACAGAAAGTAGTTGAGGCCAATTCACTAAATATATTCAAAAGGGAGTTAGATGAAGTCCTTACTACTCGGGGGATCAAGGGGTATGGCGAGAAAGCAGGAAGGGGGTACTGAAGTTTCATGTTCAGCCATGAACTCATTGAATGGCGGTGCAGGCTAGAAGGGCTGAATGGCCTGCTCCTGCACCTATTTTCTATGTTTCTATGTTTCTAGGCCTTGGAGAGGGTGCAGAGGAGATTTATTAGAATGCTACCAGGGATGCGGGACTTCTGTTACATGGAGAGGCAAAAGAAGCTGGGGTTGTTCTCCTTGGAGTAGAGATGGTTAAGAGGAGATTTAATAGGTGTTCAAAATTATGAAGGGTTTCGATAGCGTAAATAAGGACGAACTGTTTTGCAGCGCAGATGGATTGATAACCAGAGGACACAGATTTAAGATAATTGGCAAAAGAACTAGAGGAGATATATTTTTTAAACAGTGAGTTATGATGATCTGGAACTCACTGCCTCATCATAGGCGAACCCTCGAACAAAGATGACTTGCTTCCACAAGAATTCACAGATGTTTCAATGAAGGTCCTGATGTTCCAGTCCTGAACTCCAATTAAAAGGGTGGAAGGTGCCTGTGCGTGGATTTTTTTAACGTGTGGTGACCGTTGCACACCAGCCACCATACGGGCTCGACAGAGCTAGGCCTTTATCCAGTGGCAAGGGTTGAAGCAGGACGACTGGAGAGCTGCCCTGCAGCACGGACCTAGTGCGTGCACACAACACAGTGGTGTTCTGGTCTTGCTGCAGTCCTGAGCCACAGAGTGAAGAGTCTGCCTGAAAGGATGGTGAAAGCAGATTCAACAATAACTTTCAACGGGGAATTGGATAAATACTTGAAGGGGAGAAAAAAAAATTGCAGGGCTACGGGGAAAGGGCAGGGGATTGGGACTAATTGGATAGCTCTCCCAACGAGCTGGCACTGGCACGTTAGGCCGAATGGCCTCCTTCTGTATTGTATCATTCTATGATTTGATCAGTCAGATGAAAATGAGAACCAAGTGGTTATAAGTTACTGGGAAAAGGGTGAAGAAACAGTTAAAGATGCTGCAATTTAACTCTGGCGTTGAATAAACAACGTTGTTAAAATTCTAGTGGAGTTTGTTTAATCTGCCCGTCTTTGCTGACTGCATTTTGTGCGGATGCTTCATTTTGTTCTCCAGTTTTCTATGCAAGAGTCAGTGTTCTTTCATCATATCCTGTTGCCAATACACAAACCACTGAACCTCTTTGGAAACATTAACTCAGTGCTAGAAAATTGATGCCATAAAACAGATGGGATGATAACACATCAGTCATCCCCAATGAATCGGAGATCCATTCCTTTTTGGGCAATCTTTTTGTGCTTTTACAAGTGTTTAATTATTCACGGCCTCGCTTGTGGCTCAGGGCCTTCTTCCTTCGCTTCACAGCGTTAACACCTGCAGATCTCAGCCGTCTCTCCATTTTCCTGCCAGTTTCTCTATCCACCTTTTGCTCCATTATGGAGCCATTTTACTCACCTTTGTCTATTTTTTTTCCCGCCTTCATTCTTTTTTCTTCTCACGCCATTTTCTTTTAACGAACCCCTTCCCTCTCTGCCGAAAGCGACAACTCGTTGCTGGGGCAACAATGCCTGAGCGAAGTGGGCAATCTTCATGCCTGCAGACCCTGGAGGGTCAGCGGGCATTTCGACCACGGTGAGGCCCGGTCCTGTCCATACTGGAGGACCACACACCTGCATTCTCAGCAATGGGGGCTACAGAAAAATAATCAGGACCTGGAACCTCGCCTGATTTATCTCCTCCCGACCTCAGGGGCCAGTGGGGCCAATTGTAACTCCCCTCCAATTAAGATCAGCAAATTCAGCACAGGTTGGGATACGAACTGGGGATCTCACTGATTTTGTATCAGTCAGTCACTGGTTAGCGCTGGATACACTTGATGAGCCATTGGGGAGGTAACCTTTGAACTTGCTAATCCCTTTTCGTAGCTTAAAACAACCGTTATAAATCACCCAGTACTTTCCATCTTTTATGGAGTTCAGCTCCTCTAAAATTCTGCTGCCTGTATCTGAACCAAGTCCATCTCACTCGTCAACCCTTTCCTCACTGAACTACATTGGCTCCCGGTCCAGCAACACCTCAAATTTAAAATTCTCATCCTTGTATTTAAGTCCCCTTGTGACCTTGCCCCTCCCTATCTCTGTAACCTCCTCCAGTCCCACCAACATCCTGAACTCTGTGTTACTCCAACTCTGACCTCTTGTGCCTCTCCCCTTCCCTTCACACAATCACTGGCGGCCATGCCTTCAGCAACCTAGGCCTCACCCTCTGGAATTCCCTCCATCTCTCCATCTCCTTTAACTCACCACCTGACTCCACAAACATAGAAAATAGGGGCAGGAGCAGGCCATTCGGCCCTTCGAGCCTGCACCACCATTCAATATGAGCATGGCTGATCATGCAACCTCAGTACCCCATTCCTGCTTTCTCTCCATACCCCTTGATCCCTTTAGCCTTAAGGGCCACATCCAACTCCCTTTTGAATATATCTAATGAACTGGCCTCAACAACTTTCTGTGGTAGAGAATTCCACAGGCTCACAATTATCTGAGTGAAGAAGTTTCTCTTCATCTCGGAGCTAAATGGCTTACCCCTTATCCTTAGATTGTGACCCCTGGTTCTGGTCTTCCCCAACATTGGGAACATTCTTCCTGCATCTAACCTGTCCAATCCCGTCAGAATTTTATATGTTTCCATGAGATCCCCTCTCATTCTTCTAAATTCCAGTGAATATAAGCCTAGTTGATCCAGTCTTTCTTCACGTCAGTCCTGCCATCCCGGGAATTAGTCTGGTGAACCTTCACTACACTCCCTCAATAGCAAGAATGTCCTTCCTCAGATTAGGATACCAAAACTGTATGCAATATTCAAGGTGTGGCCTCACCAAGGCCCTGTACAACTGCAGTAAGACCTCCCTGCTCTTATACTCAAATCCTCTCGCTATGAAGGCCAACATGCCATTTGCCTTCTTCACCGCCTGCTGTACCTGCATGCCAACTTTCAATGGCTGATGTACCATGACACCCAGGTCTGTTGCACATCCTCTTTTCCTAATCTGTCATCATTCAGATAATATTCTGCCTTCCTGTTTTTGCCACCAAAGTGGATAACCTCACATTTATCTACATTATACTACATCTGCCATGCATTTGCCCACTCACCTAACCTGTCCAAGTCACTTTGCAGCCTCTTAGCATCCTCCTCACAGCTCACACTGCCACCCAGCTTAGTGTCATCTGCAAACTTGGAGATATTATATTCAATTCCTTTGTTGAAATCATTAATGTATATTGTAAATAGCTGGGGTCCCAGCACTGAACCTTGCGATACCCCATAAGTCACTGCCTGCCATTCTGAAAAGGAGCCGTTTATTCCTACTCTTTGCTTCCTGTCTGCCAACCAGTTCTCTATCCATGTCAATACATTAGCCCCAACACCGTGTGCTTAATTTTGCACACCAATCTCGTGTGTGGGACCTTGTCAAAAGCCTTTTGAAAGTCCAAATACACCACATCCACTGGTTCTCCCTTGTCCACTCTACTAGTTACATCCTCAAAAAATTCTAGAAGATTTGTCAAGCATGATTTCCCTTTCATAAATCCATGCTGACTTGGTTACTGCTTTCCAAATGCGCTGCTATTACATCTTTAATAATTGATTCCAACATTTTTCCCACTACCGATGTCAGGCTAACTGGTCGATAATTCCCTGTTTTCTCTCTCCCTCCTTTTTTAAAAAGTGGTGTTACATTAGCTACCCTCCAGTCTATAGGAACTGATCCAGAATCTATAGAATGTTGGAAAATGACCACCAATGCATCCACTATTTCTAGGGTCACTTCCTTAAGTACTCTGGCATGCAGACTATCAGGACCTGGGGATTTATCGGCCTTCAATTTCCCTAACACAATTTCTTGACTAATAAGGATTTCCTTCAGTTCCTCCTTCTCACTAGACTCTCGGTCCCCTAGTATTTCCGGAAGGTTATTTGTGTCTTCCTTAGGTGAAGACAGAACCAAAGTATTTGTTCAATTGGTCTGCCATTTCTTTGTTCCCCATTATAAATTCACCTGATTCTGACTGCAAGGGACCTACATTTGTCTTCACTAATCTTTTTCTCTTCACATATCTATAGAAGCTTTTGCAGTCAGTTTTAATTTTCCCTGCATGCTTACTCTCATACTCTATTTTCCCCCTCCTAACCAAACCCTTTGTCCTCCTCTGCTGAATTCTAAATTTCTCTTTGTTAGATATATTCAAAAGGGAGTTAGATATGGCCCTTATGGCCAAAGGGATCAAGGGGTATAGAGAGAAAGCAGGAAAGGGGTACTGAGGTTGAATGATCAGCCATGATCTTATTGAATGGTGGTGCAGGCTTGAAGGGCTGAATGGCCTGCTCCTGCACCTAATTTCTATGTTTCTTCCAGTCCTCAGGTTTGCTGCTTTTTCTGGCCAATTTATATGCCTCTTCCTTGGATTTAACACTATCCCTAATTTCCCTTGTTAGCCAGGGTTGAGCCAAATTCCCCGTATCTTTTACTTCAGACAGGGTTGTACAATTGTTGAAGTTCATCCATGTGATCTTTAAATGTCTGCCATTGCCTATCCACTGTCAACCCTTTAAGTATCATTCGCCAGTCTATCCTAGCCAATTCACGTCTCATATCATCGAAGTTACCTTTCTTTAAGTTTAGGACCCTCGTCTCTGAATTAACTGTGTCACCCTCAATCTTAATGAGGAATTCTACAATATTATGGTCACTCTTCCCCAAGGGGTCTTGCACAACAAGATTGCTAATTAATCCTCTCTCATTACACAACACCCAGTCTAGGATGGCCAGCTCTCTAATTGGTTCCTCGACATATTGGTCTAGAAAACCATCCCTTATACACTCCAGGAAATCCTCATCCACCGTATTGCTACCAGTTTGGTTAGCCCAATCTATATGTAGATTAAAGTCACCCATGATAATTGTTGTACCTTTATTGCACGCATCCCTAATTTCCTGTTTGATGCCATCCCCAACCTCACTACCACTGTTTGGTGGTCTGTGCACAACTCCCACTAGCGTATTCTGGCCTTTGGTGTTCCGCAGCTCTACCCATACAGATTCGACATCATCCAAGCTAATGTCCTTCCTTACTATTGCATTAATCTCCTCTCTAACCAGCAACACTACTCCACCTCCTTTTCCTTTCTGTCTATCCTTCCCGCATATTGAATACCCCTGGATGTTGAGGCCTTGGTCACCCTGGAGCCATGTCTCCGTAATCCCAATTACATCATATCCATTAACAGCTATCTGCCCAGTTAATTCATCCACCTTATTCCGAAAGCTCCTCACATTGAGACAGAGTCTTCAGGCTTGTTTTTTTTAAAAACACTCTTTGTCCTTTTAGAATTATATTGTAATGTGGCCCTTTTTGATTTTTGCGTTTAATTTCTCTGCCCTCCACTTTTCCTTATCTCCTTTCCACCCTTTGCTTCTGCCCCAATTTTACTTCCCTCTGTCTCCCTGCATAGATTCCCATCCCCCTGCCATATTAGTTTAAACCCTCCACAATAGCACTAGCAAACACGCCCCCCCTAAGACATTGGTTCCGGTCCTGCCCAGGTGCAGACCGTCCGGTTTGTACTGGTCCCACCTCCCCCAGAATTCCAATGTCCCAGGAATTTGAATCCCTCCCTCTTCCACCATTCCTCAAGCCACATCTTCATAACTATCCTGCTATTTCTACTCTGACTAGCCCGTGGCACTGGTAGCAATCCTGAGATTACTACCTTTGAGGTCCTACTTTTTAATTTAACTCCTAGGTCCCTAAATTCAGCTTGTAGAACCTCATCCCATTTTTTACCTATAGGCACAGGTCAGGAATGTGATGAAATATTCTCCACTTGCCTGGATGAGTGCAGCTCCAACAACACAAGGTAGTCAACACCATCCAGGACAAAGCAGCCCACCTGATTGGCACCCCATCCACCACCTTCAACATTCACGCCCTCCATCACTGACGTACCTTGGCTGCAGTGTGATGCACTGCAGCAACTCACCAAGGCTTCTTCGGCAGCTCCTTCCAAACCCGCAACCTCTACCACCTAGAAGGACAAGGGCAGCAGGCGCATGGGAACACCACCACCTCCACATTCACCTCCAAGTCACACACCATCCTGACTTGAAAGTATATCGCCGTTCCTTCATCGTTGCTGGGTCAAAATCCTGAAACTCCCTCCTGAACAGCACTGTGGGAGCACCTTCACCACACGGACTGCAGCGGCTCACCGCCACCTTCTCAAGGGGCAATTAAGGATGGATAATAAATGCTGGCCTTGTCAGTGATGCCCACATCCCATGAACGAGTAATAAATAAAGACTTTCCTTAAAGCGCACTTCTTTGCTCAAGCATTTTGATCAAGCCCCTCCTAATGGCTCGGTGTCAATTTTTGTCTGATCACACCTCGGTGAGACATTTCTCTCAGCTGTACTTGATTTCTTCAGAAAGTGAACAACAACTAAGTAAGGTGGATCCATGACCCAATTGGATCTCCAGAAATTGAGTCGGTTACTGGATCCACACTTGGTCACCTTTGAATTTCCATTTTGTTTGGGTTTAGCCATCTGTCGGAGAGAGATATGCAGTGAATCAGTACTCTGCCAGTGTTTATTTAAATTCATTCTTGGGATGTGGGCGTCGCTAGCAAGCCTGACATTTATTGCACATCTCTAGTTGTTCTGAGAAAATGATAGTAATCTCAAGAAGAAGGTACTCTGAGTGGCTTGCTGGGCCACTTGGAGAGAGCAGTCAAGAGTCAACAACAGAACCACTAGGGTAGAGGTCAAGATTTTGATTCTGATGAAATTAGTCTTGTGATGCAAAACACTCATTCAATAATTTGTCTGTGAGAAATATAACAGTATTGTCAACAGTAATAATGACCGTCTACTTTAAATTAGTCGCATTGAGTTATGTTCCAGACAGAATTACATAGAAAGGACACCACACAAACTGGCCATTTGGCCCATCCAGTCCCTGCTGCTGTTTATCCTCCACTCCAGCAGCAATGGTTACCGGTGTGCAATGGCCACCCCACGTTAAAAGAACTCACGCACAGGCATCTTCCACTTCGTCAGTATGAAGTTAGGGACCTGGAACGTCAGGACCCTCATGGACAACTCCAACAGCGACAGGCCGAAACGCCGCACCACCATCGTTGTCCGGGAACTTAAGACACTTTGACATTGATATTGCCGCCCTAAGCGAGACCCGGTGGGCAGGGGAAGGCCACCTTTTTCTGGAAAGGAAAACTAGAGGAAGAACGGCGCTTTCACGGAGTCAGCTTCGTCATCAAAAATGAGCTGGTCGACTGCCTCAAAGACCTCCCCTGCGGGGTTAATGAACACCTCATGACTCTTCGACTCACCCTATCCTGGAACCAATGCGCCACAGTCATCAGTGCGTACGCCCCAACACTCGATGCAACGGATGAGACCAAAGAGGGTTTTTATTCCAACCTCGAAACATCCCTGTTCCGCTTCCCCGTGGGCGACAAATTGATCCACCTAGGTGACTTCAACGCCAGGGTCGGCAAAGACACAGCCCTCTGGGGAGGCGTGATTGGCAGAGAGGAGGTAGGGAAAGCCAACTCCAGCGGTACCCTACTCCTGACAAAATGTCTAGAACATGAACTCATCAACAACCTGTTCCGCCAGAGGGACAAATACAAGGCATCGTGGCAACACCCTCGCTCCAAACACTGGCAACTGCTCGACTATGTCATCGTCCAAGCCAGGGATTGCAAGAATATGCGCATCACCCGTGCCATGACAGGAGCTGATGACTGCTGGACGGACCACTGCCTAATCCGATCTATCATCGACATTAACATAGCCCCAAAGCAGAGGGGAAAGCAGAAACAGTGCCGCAAAAGTCAATGCCGAAGCACTTAAAGACCCAGCTAAGAGCCCTATATAGCCAGCGCCTCACAGATAACCTGGCGTGCCTTGATGACCCTGAGATGCTAAATGCCCACAGCTTGGTCTGCCCTCCAGGCCTCAATAACCAGTGCCTGTGAAGAGACACTTGGTCACTCAACCAGAAAACACGAGGATTGGTTTGATGAGAATGATCAGGAGATCCAAGAACTAATAGATCACAAGCGCAAAGCATTTCTGAACCTCAAGCAACAATCCAACTCGGGAGCTGCAAAGCAACATTACAGGCAGCTCAAGGCTGAGGTCCAACAAAAAACCTGGGACCTAAAATACAGGTGGCGGATGGAGAAAGCACAGAAGATACAACAACTGGCCAACAGCCACGATGTGTGTGAGGATTCTTCATCGCAGTCAAGGCCACCTATGGTCCAAACTTCCAAGGCCCCACCCCACTGCTGGCCAAGAACGGGGAAACACTCATCAAGGACACTGAGGCCGTCAGGGCCCGTTGGAAGGAGCACTTCGAAGATCTCCTCAATCCGAGACTCTGCCTTTGACTCGAGTGTTCTCGATTCCATCCCGCAGCATGCGACCTGCCACCACCTCAGCGAAACCCAAACGTTGCCCAGGTAGGAAAAGCCATAAAACAGCTCAAGAACAACAAGGCTACGGGAGGGGATGGAATCTCTGCTGAGGCGCTAAAGTATGGCGAAGAGGCGCTGTTGGCGCGGATATATGATCTCATCTCTCTCATCTGGAGGGAGGAGAGCATGCAGGGAGATCTCAGAGATACAGTGATCGTGACCATCTTTAAAAAAGGGGACAAGTCTGACTGTGGCAATTACAGAGGAATCTCCCTGCTATCAGCCACTGGGAAGGTTGTCGCTAGAGTGTTCCTCAACCGTCTTCTCCCTGTTGGCGAGGAGCTCCTCCCGGAGTCACAGTGTGGATTTCATCCCCTACGGGGCACAACATACATGATCATTGCAGCGCAACAGCTGCAGGAAAAATGCAGGGAGCAGCGCCAGCTCTTGAACTCATTGAATGGCGGTGCAGGCTCGAAGGGCTGAACGGCCTACTCCTGCCCCTAGTTTCTATGCTTTTATGTTATACATGGCCTTTTTCGACCTTACAAAAGGCCTTTGACATTGTCAACTGCGAGGGTCTATAGAACGTCCCCCTCCGTTTCGGATGCACCCAAAAGTTAGTCAATATCCTTTGCCTGCTCCACGACAACATGCAGGCCGTGATCCTTACCAACGGATCCATTACAGACACAATCCACGTCCAGTCCGGGGTCAAACAGGGCTACGTCATCGTCCCAAACCTCTTCTCAATCTTCCTCGCTGCCATGCTCCACCTCACATTTAACAAGCTCCCCGCTGGAGTGGAACTAAACTACAGAACCAGTGGGAAGCTGTTCAATCTTCGGCGTCTCCAGGCCAGGACCAAGATCACCCCAACCTCTGTTGTTGAGCTGCAGTATGCGGACGACGCCTGCGTCTGCGCACATTCTGAGGCTGGACTCCAGGATATAGTCGACGTATTTACTGAGGCATACGAAAGCATGGGCCTTACGCTAACCAGCCGCAAGACAAAGGTCCTCCACCAGCCTGTCCTCGCCGCACAGCACTGCCCCCCAGTCATCAAGATCCACGGCACGGCCCTCAACAACGTGGACCATTTCCCATACCTCGGGAGCCTCTTATCAACAAAGGCAGACATTGATGCGGAGATTCAACACCGCCTCCAGTGCGCCAGTGCAGCCTTTGGCCGCCTGAGGAAGAGAGTGTTTAAAGACCAGGCCCTCAAATCTACCACCAAGCTCATCGTCTACAGGGCTGTAGTAATACCCACTCTCCTGTATGGCTCAGAGGCATGGACGATGTACAAAAGATACCTCAAGTCGTTGGAGATATATCACCAACGGTGTCTCCGCAAGATCCTGCAAATCCCCTGGAAGGACAGGCGCACCAACATCAGTGTCCTCGTCCAGGCCAACATCCCCAGCACTGAAGCATTGACCACACTCGATCAGCTCCGCTGGGCAGGCCACATAGTTCACATGCCAGACACGAGACACCCAAAGCAAGTGATCT